>NW_026015547.1:0-34017 GCF_020379485.1 Brassica napus
TCACGTTATAGCCTGTTTCCATACTCGGCGGCTTGACAAACCAAGCCTCCGCCATTTCAGAACTCCTTGTTTGAATGGCCTGTTCTCCACGGTCGGAATAGGCGGGTCAATTTTTTCCCTCCGGGAGAACCGTCTGTAGGGTTTCCTACCCATCATACGGCTCGACAACCAACTCTTTTGTTTTGGTGTACCAGTTTTTTTCACTTTAAACCTACTTTAACTTTATCTATTGAATGAGATTTCTTATAGATATTCATTCGGTTTTTTCTTGGATTAAACAAAAGAGAGTATTACATGAGTTTTCAACTTTCGTTTTGATTTAATTAAGATATTAATTAATCTAATAATAAGTTTTATCTTTTCTCCTACCTCAAAAAAAAAGGCATGTCCACTGTTTATTAGATATTAGAATTTTCTGAAAGGTAACTATCCCCGCTTTCATATATATTTATATAGAATCGTTGAAAAAGACTTTTTTTCATACTTCATATCATAAAAGAAGAAAAACTTCCTGTCTTTAGGATCTGATGCTACACCGCTGCTCAATACCTTAGGGATCCACTCTATTACATACGTAGATTTCTAAGATTTATCTCATATTATGATATATAAACAGCTCTTTTGTATCGGTCCAAAACCTTTCCAGTTGATCTTTACGGTGCTTCCTCTATCAATTAATCTTTTTTTATCCATAGAAAATAAAGTATTTAGGCATATCTAGTCTTCACTTCATATTTCGATCCATGAAGTTTATTTATTTGCTACAGCTGATAAAAAATCGTTTGGACGATGCTTATGTAGAAAGCCTTTTTTTTTTTCTAGTATTCATTGACTACTGTTCGTTCGTCTTTTTTTCTATAGTGGAGATAGTCGCACGTAATGACAGATCACAGCCATATTATTAAAAGCTTGTGGTAAAAAGGGTTTCGTTCAATATGCCCGAAAATAATATTCTAAAGCTTTGGTATGTTCCCCATTACTTGTGTGGATAGGCCCTATATTATAGTATATAACTTCGATCATAGGGGTCAATTTCTAGTCGCATAGCTTCATAATAATTCTGTAATGCTTCGCATAATTTCCTTCAGATTGAGCCGACATCCGTTACGGTCGTCATTCGCTTTAACGAATTCTCCGTTTCAGAACCGTAATGTGAGATTTTCATCTCATACGGCTCCTCCTTTAGGTGCATAATGAAAATAATAAATATATGGATATGGAAAAATTGATGTCATTATGAACTAAGCGGGGCTAATGTTTTTACAAGAATCCCTAGCCAACTTCTTGTAAAGATCTTTTCTTACTACCAAGTGGATTCATATTCATACTAGATAAAAATAAAAAAGGAAACTCTAAACATTTCTTTGTTCTCAACGCCCCTAAATTTCCAGGAATTAGTCACTTCAACAGTCTTCAATGGTTAACGGTATCAAAGTACGGACGAGATGGATGTTTATTGTTCCAACCATTTTAATTAGTCCCAATCCCAAGAAGAAGAAAGAAAGGAATCTTTTTGAAGAAAGTTTTCGTGTTGTTGATTTCTCGGCGTAGTGCTTCTTCCCCTGTGCCTCCTATTCGTATATTGTATTAGTCTAGTAGGATGATCTGTAATACGGGAACCGTAGGTAAAAAACCTTTTGCTCAATACTAGAATTCATAATTGAAGCATCTAAGGCTGCACTAATCGTGGATACATGACAGAAGGGATTGCTTTTTTATATTATAACTTCACCACTCAAAAGCGTAGATTTTTTTTCAATACTCATTTTTTTCTATTCCAAATCGGGGAGAATAGAAACAATGATAATGATAATCAAATCGCACCATCTCTGTAATAAGTAAATGCCTCTTTTTCTCCGGAAGTTGTCGGAATGACTCGTAATAAGATATCGGCTACAATTGTAAAGGTTTTATCAATAAAATTCCATTTATACGCGATCTTGGCATAGGTAGTAATCCATTCTATAACTCTTTTTATTTCCTTTAACTTTTCTTTTGTGAGAAAATTTTCTCACAAACAAAGGAATTTTATAGTACGAACTAACATAAAAGGACGGACTCGTTTTTTATAAAAATATTCTATCTACTTCCAATTTTTCTGATCAAAAAAGGTATCTATTAACCATAATCTAAAAAACGATGAATACTCGCTATTCACCCAGGTACTCAGTCAATCCTGATGTCGGAGAGATGGCCGAGTGGTTGAAGGCGTAACATTGGAACTGTTTGTAGACTTTTTGTTTACCGAGGGTTCGAATCCCTCTCTTTCCGTACTTTCAACTAATAAACCAATCTTACGTGATTGACCACAACGTATCAAATCAAATAAAAAAAATAGATATAAAATCTACATTTCTTGCTATGGAAAATGCTGGGAAGAGCAAACAAGGGATCCAAACCTCCCTACCAATCTATGATACATGAATAGGAAAAAGATTCCCCGACAAAATCCTTACCTTGTCCCTTTTTAGTTTAATCAAAAAGCGGGCAAAGGGGAGTTGTCCGAACTCTTGTTTTTAGTGATTTTTTTTTACTTCACTTAGGTTTTTTAAGTCTGGCGAGAGTAATATTCTACGACAAGCAATTCATTTATTTTCAAACCGACGCATTCCTATCTATTATTGATTGACTAACCCTTCATATTGGAATGTGTGAAGAGTCAGATGGTTTGGCAATTCCTCGGGGGCAGATGACTCAAGAAGATTTTGAACCAAAGTTCTAGAGTTTTGTTCATCCTTCACTGTAATAATATCTCGGGGTTTTGCATCGATAACTTGGTATATCAACTATACGACCATTAACTAAAATATGCCCATGGTTAACTAATTGGCGCGCTTGAGGAATAGTCAAAGCCATACCCAACCGAAAAAGGATGTTATCCAAACGCATTTCAAGTAATTGTAATAAAACTTGACCCGTTGACCCCTTAGCTTTTCCGGCGATACGAACATATTTAAGTAATTGGCGTTCTGTAAGACCATAATGAAAACGCAATTTTTGTTTTTCTTCTAAACGAATACGATATTGAGATTTTTTTCCGGAGCGTGATTGGTTTCTAAGATCGCTTCCTGCCCTAGGCCTTTTACTAGTTAGTCCCGGTAAGCCCCCAGACGGCGTATTTTTTAAACGAGGCCTCGGTAACGTGACATAAAGACTCCTTTTTTATTGAAATTGTACAAAACTAACAAAATTAAAACTGAACTAAATGATAATGATAAATAACGTAAAATCCACTCCAATAAACTATTGGAATACAAAGAGTCAGAAGATATATTCTCTCAATATACAGATTTTTTTTATTGTATATACAATATATATAAATCAATAAATCACAAAAATTTTCCTTTATTTTCTTCTTCATTTATTTTGCCAAGATCTAACCCTTTTACCCCAATATATATTCCTATATGGAAGTTTATATGACATAATATAAATGGCGTGGTAACTCTTGGAAAAAGGTGAAGAAGTCTTTTCAATCAATCTTATTTTTTTTTGAAAGTACATTAAAAATCATGTAAAAAAAATGAAAAACTATGTAAAAGCCGGCTATCGGAATCGAACCGATGACCATCGCATTACAAATGCGATGCTCTAACCTCTGAGCTAAGCGGGCTCAACTAAAATAGTGTATACAAATTCACTAAACTACTAGATCGTATTAATTAACTATTCTATTCATATTTTTCCTTATCTATTTAGAATTCATCATATTTTCGATATTCTAGAACAGAATATAGCTCAAATAAATAGTGACTATCATTAATAAATAAAACAAACCTTAATGAATTAATATAATATAGCAATATATCGACTTTCTAATTTTGATTTCATGAGTTTCTAAATAAGAAAATTTTAATTAGACCGGAAAGCTTTTTTTTAAAGTTAAATGATATCTGATTTGAAATTCTTGGTTTTTTTGTTCTAACCTCATGCAATTATTATTATTTGATACTTTTTCTCTTTTTATATTCTTTATTATTTTATAGAATTAAATTATTAGAATGAATATTCGAATATTCATTTCGAATATACTTTTTTAGAATTATTCGAATTTCAAATCTACGAAGTAGACTTATAATCTTTTTACATTGCACATTGTAGAATTCTAAGTTTCAATAATGATCATAAATTTCTTTTCATGGAAGTAAAAAAAACGAATCGACCGTTCGACTATTTCTTAAAATTGAAGACAACGATGAGAAAGGAAGAACATATATATGTTCTCTAATATATAACCATATTGAATTGCAAATACAAAATGATAGAATCTTTGTTGATTAAACTAAATCAATATGGATGGGGCTAAAAAAAATGCAAGAAGATACCAAAGAAATAAAATAAGTATCTGTATGTAATGAATTCCAAGGTTTCGTCATAAGAAAAAGTGGAAAGACATCATAATGAGATCCTAATCTCAAAGCAAAAAGGGGATATGGCGGAATTGGTAGACGCTACGGACTTAATTGGATTGAGCCTTGGTATGGAAACCTACTAAGTGATAACTTTCAAATTCAGAGAAACCCTGGAATTAACAATGGGCAATCCTGAGCCAAATCCTGGGTTACGCGAACAAACCAGAGTTTAGAAAGCGGGATAGGTGCAGAGACTCAATGGAAGCTGTTCTAACAAATGGAGTTCAATCCCTTGTGTTGAATCAAACGATTCACTTCATAGTCTGATAGATCCTTGGTGGAACTTATTAATCGGACGAGAATAAAGATAGAGTCCCATTCTACATGTCAATACTGACAACAATGAATTTATAGTAAGATGAAAATCCGTTGACTTTTAAAATCGTGAGGGTTCAAGTCCCTCTATCCCCAACCCTACTCCCTAAAAAAGTCTGTTTGACACCTTACCCTTTTTTTAGTTATTCAAGAATTCATTGATCTTTTTTCATTCATCCGACACTTTTACAAACTCGAATTTCTTTTCTTATTATATACAAGTCTTGTGGGATATATCATACATATACAAATGAGAAAGAACTATCGATTTGAATTATTTCGAATCTAAATAATTTTTCATTCTAAAACTTAGAAAGTCTTCTTTTCGAAGATCCAATAATTCCCGGTCCAAAACTTTTTTCATTTACTACTTTTGCGTTTCTTTTAATTGACATAGACCTAAGTCATCTCATAAAATGAGAATGATACTTCGGTAATGGCCGGGATAGCTCAGTTGGTAGAGCAGAGGACTGAAAATCCTCGTGTCACCAGTTCAAATCTGGTTCTTGGCATAGGATTGATTAATTTTGATAAGTTTATAGTCTTCAAATTAAACGTATCTTTAGTAAAAAAGTGCAATAATCTTTATCCCCCTCTCTTTTTTGTTCATGTTGTGGATCCATCCGTTCAAAAAAAATGTATAAGACTTTATACCTAATACATATTCGAAAGGAAAGTTCTGGTTGAAAGAATAAAAAAAGTAAAAAAAAAAAGATCTATATCTATCTATCTATCTATCTATAGTATCTATCGTTGAAGGGCAGAAATACCCCCAAGATTCATTAGATTAGATACAATAGAAATAGAATTTTAACCCCCCCATTTATTGTATTGCTTTCCAATCTTATTTATTCATTCCCAGTTATGTGACTAAAGTTGACTAAGTTATGTGCGCGATACAAAGTTCATAATGCAGAACTCTTTTTTTTTTTTTTAGTTCATCCTATTGGCTCGGCTTTTAGGAAAAAGTATCTTTCAAATGGAGATTAAGCTATCTATAATAATATGAATAAGACCTTAATTCTTCTGTTTGTTTGATCTAAAAACGACTCGAATTCAAAATATTCCGCGAAGGTCCGTAGTTGTAGAAACTAAGACTCATTTTTATCATTCAAATTTTTTATCATTCAATAAGCATCTTGTATTTCATAAAAATTGGGGGCAATATAATCCTTACGTAAAGGCCACCCTATCCAACTTTCGGGCATTAAGATCCGTTTCAGCCCGGATGGCTATCATAAGTGATTCCTAACATATCATAAGATTCCCGTTCTTGAAAATCCGTACTTTTCCAAACCCAGAAAACAGATGGAATTCTGGGATTACTCCTGTGAGTAAATACTTTTATGCAAACTTCTTCCGCTTGATTGACACCATATTCTATTCTCGTAAGATGATACACACTGGCTAAGAGGCCACCTGGTGCCACATCATAGGCACATTGGGAACGTAAATATTGTAACCATATACATATAAAATTACAGCAATAGAATGCCAATCTTCGGGCTTTATTTGTAAAGTCTCTATTCCTTGGTAATCGAAGCCCAACGATCTATGAACCAGCCCGCGTTTGGCTAGCCAAACGGACAAAGTGCCCTGCATCTTTTTTATTTCCCCCACACCTTTTTATATAAATTTAAGTATTTCACATTTACCATGAGTTCTAATTTATGAAGATTTTTTTCTATTCTCTCTAATCCTCCCTAATTCACTAATTCGTGGGAAGATACTGGGCTTTTGTATTTAAAAAATGTTTCAGTAGAGATCTCTGAAGTAGATGATGGTGGATAGAGTAATTCTTGATCATAATTTCCAGTCTGGTGTACTGCGTACCAACAAAACTTGTGATTGGTAGTAAAACACCGATTACCCCGTTGAGGTCTAATTCGATCCTTATAGATTTCTCTAGCTATTTTCTTACGAAGCTTTGTTATAGCGTCTATAACAGCCTCTGGTTTAGGTGGACAACCCGGCAAATAGACATCTACAGGAATTAGCTTATCAACCCCTCGAACAGTACTATAAGAATCGGTACTGAACATCCCCCCTGTAATTGTACACGCTCCCATAGCAATAACATACTTTGGTTCAGGGCATTTGTTCATATAATCTCACTAAGAAGGAGCCATTTTCATTGTTACTGTACCTGCTGTTAAAATAAGGTCCGCCTGTCTAGGACTTGATCTTGGTACTAGCCCATAACGATCAAAGTCAAATCGGGAGCCTATTAATGAGGCAAATTCAATAAAACACAACTGGTACCATAAAGAAGCGGCCATAGGCTGGAAAGTCTTGACCAATTTGAAAGATCATTTAACGTAGTTGAAATAACTGAGTTTTTTGTTGTTCGATCAAGTACGGGAAACTTAATGGAATTCATAATTGTTTCAATGGTTTTTTTTTACTTTTTTTTTATTGTTATTGTACAAGTATTCAGGAAACGAACTAAGACCATTCCAACGCTCCTTTTCGCCATGCATAAACTAAACCAAGAATTAGGATAAGCACGAAAATGAAAGCTTCTATAAAAGCGGATACCCCTAGTACATCGAAACTCATTGCCCACGGATACAGAAAAACGGTTTCAACATCAAAAACAACAAAAACTAGAGCAAACATATAATAACGGATTCTAAATTGTAACCAAGCATCCCCGATCGGTTCTATACCTGATTCATAACTAGAAAGTTTCTCCGGCCCCTTCGTAATTGGAGATAAAACCCCGGAAATTAGAAATGCCAAAACAGGAATAGCACTTGATATTATTAAAAATGCCCAGAAAATATCATATTCGTAAAGCAGAAACATAGACGAACTCCTATGAATGTGGAAAAAATACCCGCTTAGTCAATTCCAATCGGAGTGGATTGGGCAAGGTATATATAACTCTTGCGTCAAAACAAAAATTCAGGTTAATCGAATCATTTATTTTCGTTTGGTTGCTGTGGTAGACGTCTCCTTTTAAGATTTATTGATTGTAATCTTATTTTCAGTACACTTATTACTTAATATTTCCATGTTTCTATTACTAATAGTTTCTCATATTAATAATATAATATTAATATGATTAATAACTAGTAATTTTTTTTATTTCTGTTTCTTAAATTTGCTTTATGTTTTATTTAAAAATAAAACAAATTGATAAAAATATCTTCGTTTTTAAAATTATGACGTATCAAAAAATCCACTTACGACTATGAAAATGAATGAATAAAAAACGTTTATTCTAAATTATAAGTATCTATCTAGATATATCTATAGATAGTGATTGGATCCACTGAAATCAAATGAAATCAAATTTGGTTTTCCGTTTTATTCTGAACGACCCCCAGGACTTATGGTTTAGGGTCTGGGAGTTTTTTTTATGAACCAACAAATTGAAAGTAACCAGTTAGAAATAAAGAATACAATAAAAAGTCAAAAATTATCCAATTATTTGGATTTGAATGTCATTTATTAGAATAAATTTATTAGTTAGGGCTATACGGATTCGAACCGTAGACCTGCTCGGTAAAAGAGCTCGAACTTATTATATCAAAATGATTCGAACTCTTTCAAAGACCCAACATGCATTTTTTTTGCATTGGGCTCTTTCATTAACTGATAGAAAGATCAGTTAGTCTACCATATTTTTTCTTAAAAAAAAAAGATAAGAAATGGTTCCAAGTACTCTGATTGATTATTTTTTAATTCTAATACAATACAGAATAACTACCAAAGTGTTTCAAAGAAGGGTTCTCTGACGTAGGTTTGCTTTTGGTCTAGATCAACTTAAGTTAAATATAGTCTCTAACATCCTGATTAAAAATCAAATATGAAACTTGCTACACCTTAAGGTTCATAGGACGAAAAGATCATTTTTGAGTTCCTTATACTCATTTCTGCCTAGCATTAAGTAGACTGGGTATTCACCCTATCAATATCTCAAATCAATGATGGGTTCTATTAATTCCCTACCGAAATGGGGTACTTTAATAGGACCTAATGTCAGGCTATTGTTCTCCTCTTTTTCCTAAAAAAAAGTCATGGAGTAAGACATCGATTTATTAATAAGATCAATCAATTGGTTTGATTGCGTGATGGACTCCTCTGAAAAACTTTGGCGCACGTGTAAACGAGGTGCTCTACCTAACTGAGCTATAGCCCTTGTGTTTATGATCCACATTTTATCTTATCTTATCATGTAGATAATTTCTTGTCAAGATTAATATTATATGATCGAACATTATATCTCTTTCATCTCGTTGTTTATTGGTATTGCTTAGAAATAATATTGGATTTATAATCCTATCGATGTGATAAGTATCCCCGTGCCTCTCTTTTACGATGATAAATAACCTACTTAACTCAGTGGTTAGAGTATTGCTTTCATACGGGCAGGAGTCATTGGTTCAAATCCAATAGTAGGTATAACTTATTAGACACCATGATCAATGGTGTCTAATAAGTTTTGTAGCCAGCTTTTTTTTTTTTTTTCTCGCTTTTGGATCCTATTTTTTTATACGTCAGCTAGTTACAAAATCAAATCGTATTGAGAGCCTCGACGCGTGTCCGAGCTCGTCTGAGAGCTAGATTAGCCTCAATTGTTTGTCTCTTGCCTTCAGCTTTTCTCAAGTTCGCCTCTGCTATTTCAAGAGTTTGCTGAGCTTCTTGTGGATCAATGTCACTATTCTTCTCTGCATCATTTACTAAAATAGTAATTTCATTATTGCCTATTCTAGCAAAACCGCCCATCAGAGCCATTGTTAACCATTGGTTATTAAGGCGTATTTTCAAAATACCTATATCAACAGCTGTGGCAATCGGCGCGTGATTTGGTAATACGCCAATTTGTCCACTATTAGTAGATAAAATGATTTCTTTTACTTCTGAATCCCAAACATTCGATTCGGAGTCAGTACACAAAGATTTAAGGTCATTTCTTCTTCATTTACTCTCCATTTCTAAGTTCGTAGCCTTCGCAGTAGCTTCATCGATGTTACCCACTAAGTAAAAGGCCTGTTCAGGAAGAGAATCAAATTCTCCGGAAAGGATCAAATTAAACCCTCTAATTGTTTCCGCTAGCCCAACATATTTTCCCGGAGAACCTGTAAATACTTCTGCTACGAAAAAAGGTTGTGATAAGAAACGCTCAATCTTTCGTGCTCTTGCGACGGTTAAGCGATCCTCTTCGGATAATTCGTCCAACCCCAGGATAGCTATAATGTCCTGAAGCTCCTTGTAACGTTGTAAAGTTTGCTTTACTTGTTGCGCAGTTTCATAATGTTCCTCGCCAACGATTCGAGGTTGTAGCATAGTTGACGTTGAATCTAAAGGATCTACCGCTGGATAGATACCTTTAGCAGCTAATCCTCTTGATAGTACGGTAGTCGCATCTAAATGTGCAAATGTGGTGGCAGGAGCAGGGTCAGTCAAATCGTCTGCAGGTACATAAACTGCTTGAATAGAGGTTATGGACCCTTTTTTCGTAGAAGTAATTCTTTCTTGTAAAGAACCCATTTCGGTACTAAGGGTGGGTTGGTAACCCACAGCAGAAGGCATTCTACCCAATAAAGCGGATACCTCGGATCCTGCTTGTACAAAACGGAAGATATTGTCGATAAATAGAAGTACGTCTTGCTCATTAACATCTCGGAAATATTCTGCCATAGTTAAGGCAGTCAGACCAACTCTCATACGAGCTCCCGGCGGTTCATTCATCTGACCGTAGACTAGGGCTACTTTGGAGTCCGCAAGGTTTAGTTCATTAATGACTCCAGATTCTTTCATTTCCATGTAAAGATCATTTCCTTCACGAGTTCGTTCGCCTACTCCACCAAATACGGATACACCACCATGAGCTTTGGCAATGTTGTTGATCAATTCCATAATTAGTACTGTTTTACCCACGCCAGCCCCACCGAATAGTCCGATTTTTCCCCCACGACGATAAGGGGCCAAAAGATCTACTACTTTAATTCCTGTTTCAAAAATAGATAAGGTTGTATCTAAGTCTATAAAAGCAGGCGCGGATTTATGGATAGGAGATGTTGTGAGAGTATCGACAGGACCTAAATTATCAACAGGTTCCCCAAGTACATTGAAATTCGTCCTAGAGTCGCTCCGCCGACTGGAACACTTAGAGGATTTCCCATATCAACCACGTCCATCCCTCTCTTTAAACCCTCGGTCGCGCTCATAGCTACAGCTCTAACTCGGTTGTTTCCTAATAATTGCTGTACTTCACAAGTCACATTAATTTCTTGACCAAGCGTATCTCGACCCTTAACCACCAGAGCATTGTAAATATTAGGCATCTTGCCCGGGGGAAAGGCTACATCCAGTACCGGACCAATGATTTGGGCAATACGTCCCAGGTTGTTTTTTTCACGTATTGAAACCGCTGGATCCGAAGTAGTAGGATTTATTCTCATAATAAAAATATGTTCAATTTTGTTGCGAAATTTTTCGAATACAGAAAAAATCTTCGATAGTAAATTCATTGGTTAATTCAATAATAAATGGGAGTAAGCACTCGATTTCATTGGTACCACCCAAGCGAATATGCAATTCAATTTTTTACTTATTAAATTTCAATGAAGGAATAGTCGTTTTCAAGCTCAACTAACCAAAACCTAGTTTTAAAATAAAAAATATATGAATAAAAAAAATTTTTGTGGAAAGTCTTTGATTTATTTGTCATAATAGGCAAGACTTTGTTTTATCTAGCCAATTCCGAAATGGAACTCTATTTATGATTCATTATTTCGATCTCATTAGCCTTTTTTTTTTCATATTTTCATTTTAGCATATCCGGTTATGCGTCCCATCGATATCAACCCCCCCTTGTTTTTCATTTTCATGGATGAATTCCGCATATTGTCATATCTAGGATTTACATATACAACATATATTACTGTCAAGAGTGATTTTATTAGATGATTCCGTACTACAATTTGGTGGCGGAACTTTAGGCCACCCTTGGGGAAATGCACCGGGTGCCGTAGCTAACCGAGTAGCTCTAGAAGCATGTGTACAAGCTCGTAATGAGGGACGTGATCTTGCAGTCGAGGGTAATGAAATTATCCGTGAGGCTTGCAAATGGAGTCCTGAACTAGCTGCTGCTTGTGAAGTATGGAAGGAGATCACATTTAACTTCCCAACCATCGATAAATTAGATGGCCAAGACTAGAAATTAGATTAGTAATTCACGTCCGTTTTATTAGTTTAATTGCAATTAAACTCGGCTCAATCCTTTTAGTAAAAAAAAGATTGAGCCGAGTTTATCTAGTGTATATACTGTTTTTGATAGATACATACTTAATCTAGATATACAAAATCTGAAAAAAAAGAAGATTAAACACAACTACACTTTTGTATTGTAGTGTCCACAAGAAATTCTATACGAAATATGGATTCTTAGGATTTTTTTATTCTTTTTTTAAGTTTCGTGTCAGGGCTTGAACCAAGTATCCCCACTTCTTCTACCCATTCTGCATGTTGTCCTTTTCTTTTCATTCCGTATTGGAATAAAAACTTTTTTTTATATTAGTATACGAGATTTTACTAAAAAAGTTCTTCATATCGCTTATATTCATAAGCGAAGAACAAATATTTCTTTTTTTAATGAGAATTTTACACAATATAAGAAAATCCTTATTTTCATTTAGAATTGAAATTTATTAATTTCAATTGCTTTTACTTAATAATCTTAGCAATTAGCAATTGCATTGACATGCTTTGCTTACTCTGAATAGAAAATGAACTATTCAAATTTTTTTTTGCATTTTTCAATTTTTTCATTGAATGACTATTCATCTATTGTTATTTTATTTTCATGTAAATAGAGGCCAGAAGCTCTATGGAAAAATCGTGGTTCAATTTGATGTTTTCTAAGGGAGAATTGGAATACAGAGGCGAGCTAAGTAAAGCAATGGATAGTTTTGCTCCTATTGAAAAGACTACTATAAGTAAAGACCGGTTTATATATGATATGGATAAAAACTTTTATGGTTGGGGTGAGCGTTCTAGTTATTACAATAATGTTGATCTTTTAGTTAACTCCAAGGACATTCGGAATTTCATATCGGATGACACCTTTTTTGTTAGGGATAGTAATAAAAATAGTTATTCTATATATTTTGATATAAAAAAGAAAAAATTTGAGATTAACAATGATTTGAGTGACCTAGAAATTTTTTTTTATAGTTATTGTAGTTCTAGTTATCTGAATAATAGATCTAAAGGTGACAACGATCTGCACTATGATCCTTACATTAAGGATACTAAATATAATTGTAATAATCACATTAATAGTTGCATTGACTCTTATTTTCGTTCTCACATCTGTATTAATAGTCACTTTTTAAGCGATAGTAATAATTCCAATGAAAGTTACATTTATAATTTCATTTGTAGTGAAAGTGGAAGTGGAAAGATTCGTGAAAGCAAAAATGACAAGATAAGAACTAATAGTAATCGTAATAATTTAATGAGTTCTAAGGATTTCGATATAACTAAAAACTACAATCAATTGTGGATTCAATGCGACAATTGTTATGGATTAATGTATAAGAAAGTCGAAATGAATGTTTGTGAAGAATGTGGACATTATTT
The DNA here is from genome assembly GCF_020379485.1 of Brassica napus. Classification (NCBI taxonomy): domain Eukaryota; kingdom Viridiplantae; phylum Streptophyta; class Magnoliopsida; order Brassicales; family Brassicaceae; genus Brassica; species Brassica napus. The sequence goes on from NW_026015547.1 coordinate 13,323, forward strand.
GAAAATGACCAGTTCAGAGAGAATTGAGCTTTCGATTGATCCGGGTACTTGGAATCCTATGGATGAAGACATGGTCTCTGCGGATCCCATTAAATTTCATTCGAGGGAGGAACCTTATAAAAAGCGTATTGCCTCTGCTCAAAAAAAGACAGGGTTGACTGACGCTATTCAAACAGGTACAGGTCAATTAAACGGTATTCCGGTAGCTCTTGGGGTTATGGATTTTCAGTTTATGGGGGGTAGTATGGGATCCGTAGTAGGCGAAAAAATAACTCGTTTGATCGAGTATGCTACCAATCAATGTTTACCTCTTATTTTAGTGTGTTCTTCCGGAGGAGCACGAATGCAAGAAGGAAGTTTAAGTTTGATGCAAATGGCTAAAATTTCTTCGGTTTTATGTGATTATCAATCAAGTAAAAAGTTATTCTATATATCAATTCTTACATCTCCTACTACCGGTGGGGTGACAGCAAGTTTTGGTATGTTGGGGGATATCATTATTGCCGAACCCTATGCCTATATTGCATTTGCGGGTAAAAGAGTAATTGAACAAACATTGAAAAAAGCCGTGCCTGAAGGTTCACAAGCAGCTGAATCTTTATTACGTAAGGGCTTATTGGATGCAATTGTACCACGTAATCCTTTAAAAGGTGTTGTGAGTGAGTTATTTCAGCTCCATGCTTTTTTTCCTTTGAACAAAAATGAAATCAAATAAAACAGTTAGTTTATCATAATTAAACGAAAACCCTGAAAAATTCATTTTTCTTTAGAATCATTTTTTTATCGATATTCTTGTTTACTACTCAGTAAACCTTTATCAACAAGATAAAAAGTGAATTTTTGCTTTCGGGAAGTTCAAATTCGACTAGAAAAATAAAACAAAGTTTTTTTCCTCTCTTGCTTGCATATGGATAGATAATTCAAATAGAGATATAGATCTATAGAGAGTCTTGCATCGTTTTGCATTTCCCGAAAATTCCCTGTTGGTGGATCAGATTCCAATCAATTTTGTATAAAATTTTAATGGAATAAAATTTTTTCTTTATTAATGACTATTAGAAGACAAAAAGAACAAAAAGAATAATAAATCTAACAGGGAGATTATGATAATACATCTATTTTATTTTGAAAGATTAATAAGTCCATTTATTTAGTTTGGCATTTCTTGTACCTATTTTTTTATTCTATTTCTAGTAGGTTCTATTATTTCTATTAGGTTGTATATTAGTATTCGATATATATTTACTTAAAGATACTTAGTATAATTATATAATATATATAATAGAAATAATAAAACTACAAGATATTCTAAGATATCTTTAGAATTCAGAATATAACAATAACAGGTACAAATATTAAATTGAGGTACCCCATTTTATGACAACTTTCAACAACTTACCCTCTATTTTTGTGCCTTTAGTAGGCCTAGTCTTTCCGGCACTTGCAATGGCTTCTTTATTTCTTCATATTCAAAAAAATAAGATTTTTTAGATCGGATGAGACCGAATCGTATAACTCCCCTTTTTATTTTAAAAACTTCGATTTGATAAGACCCATTTGGTAGAATATTGTATAACACATAGATTCCTACAAACATAACTAAAAAAAGTTTTTATGCATGTGTAAACGTATTATATGGGGTAACTCAATTTGCGCTCTTTTGAAAAAATGGATCATCGTCGGACCGCTGGATGAAATTCAAGTCAATGTATTTATTTGTATGTATATAGTTATAGGGGATCATATAAAGGAAGGAGATTTTATTATTTTAGATATAAACAATTATATAAATTATTCCTAAAGTAAAGGTTCACAACAAAATAGTTATAGTTGATGAGAGTTACTTTGAAAACAAAAAAAGGAAAGTCATATTTTCTCAATTCCAAAAAATTGTATAACTGGATCTAATATATATGAGTTGGCGATCAGAATCTCTATGGATAGAATTTATAACGGGGTCTCGAAAAACAAGTAATTTCTGCTGGGCCTTTATCCTATTTTTAGGTTCATTGGGATTCTTATTGGTTGGAACTTCCAGTTATCTTGGTAAAAATTTTATATCGTTAGTTGCATCTCAGGAAATCCTTTTTTTTCCACAAGGGATTGTGATGTCTTTCTATGGGATCGCGGGTCTCTTTATTAGTTGCTATTTGTGGTGCACTATTTTGTGGAATGTGGGTAGTGGTTATGATCTTTTCGACCGAAAAGAAGGGAAGTACGGATTTTTCGTTGGGGATTTCCTGGAAAAAGCCGTCGCATCTTTTTACGATTCCTTATGAAAGATATTCAGTCGATCAGAATCGAAGTTAAAGAGGGTGTTTCTGCCCGGCGTGTCCTTTATATGGAAATTAGAGGTCAAGGGGCTATTCCTTTAATTCGTACTGATGAGAATTTTACTACACGAGAAATTGAGCAAAAAGCTGCTGAATTGGCTTACTTCTTGCGTGTACCAATTGAAGTATTTTGAAATGAATTCATTTTTAAAGTTTAAAGACTAAATCCTTTGGCAGTAGGAAGAAAAAACGAAAGAATTGCTTTCTTTTTTTTCAATTGAACATTCATCTATTCTTTTATGCTCGTTTTTTTTTATATATTTGATAGAAAAGAAAGGGAGTTTATTCGTCTCGAAAATAGAATCATATTTTTTATTTTAAAAATTCAAAAAAGTTCTTTTAGTATTGATCGAAAAAAGGGGGAATAACATCCTGGAAATACAATTTTTTCTTTATTCAAATTGTAAGTGTATTCTGAGTCTATTTCTGTATTCTTTCTAGATTCAAAGCAAAGACTAAGTATTGAATCAAAAGAAAAAGAGAAAAGGGATTATAGGCTCAATACATTCTATTTGAATTAGAATAGAAACTCATGCTCGATAGAAATAGTAGATCTAATAGAATCCACAAATGCGGTAGGTTCATTAACAATTCACAGATTCAAAATGGCAAAAAAGAAAGCATTCATTCCTTTTTTTTATTTTACATCTATAGTCTTTTTGCCCTGGTTGATCTCTCTCTGCTGTAATAAAAGTTTGAAAACTTGGATTACTAATTGGTGGAATACTAGACAATGCGAAACTTTCTTGAATGATATTCAAGAAAAAAGTGTTCTAGAAAAATTCATACAATTAGAGGAACTATTCCAGCTGGATGAAATGATAAAGGAATACCCAGAAACCGATTTACAACAATTTCGTCTAGGAATCCACAAAGAAACGATCCAATTCATCAAAATACACAATGAGTATCGTATCCATACAATCTTGCACTTCTCGACAAATCTAATATCTTTCGTTATTCTAAGTGGTTATTCCTTTTGGGGTAAGGAAAAGCTTTTTATTCTCAATTCTTGGGTTCAAGAATTCCTATATAATTTAAGTGATACAATTAAAGCTTTTTCGATTCTTTTATTAACTGATTTATGTATCGGATTCCATTCGCCTCACGGTTGGGAACTAATGATTGGTTATATTTACAAAGATTTTGGGTTTGCTCATTATGAGCAAATTTTATCTGGTCTAGTTTCTACCTTTCCAGTCATTCTTGATACAATTTTTAAATATTGGATCTTTCGTTATTTAAATCGTGTATCTCCGTCACTTGTAGTGATTTATCATGCAATAAATGACTAAAAAACGATTCACTGATCCAATTCTACTCTTTCTTACTTTATACATCATAACCAAATCAAAGTCGTATTTACTTTACTCTTTTTTACCCACGAGGGATTCCTTGTATATTTCAAAAAAATTTATTTTTTCAGTAAATGTAAATAGCAGAATTGTGGCTAGGGAAGTATATTATCGACCTACCTAACTTTATTGTAGAAATTTTCGGGATAAACGATTGGACCATGCAAACTAGAAATACCTTTTCTTGGATAAGGGAAGAGATTACTCGCTCCATATCTGTCTCACTCATGATATATATAATAACTTGGGCATCCATTTCAAGTGCATATCCAATTTTTGCCCAGCAGAATTATGAAAATCCACGAGAGGCAACTGGGCGTATTGTATGTGCCAATTGCCATTTAGCTAGTAAGCCCGTGGATATTGAGGTTCCACAAGCGGTACTTCCTGATACTGTATTTGAAGCAGTTGTTAAAATTCCTTATGATATGCAGCTAAAACAAGTTCTAGCTAATGGTAAAAAAGGAGCTTTGAATGTGGGAGCTGTTCTTATTTTACCGGAGGGGTTTGAATTAGCCCCCCCCGATCGTATTTCACCCGAGATGAAAGAAAAGATAGGAAATCTGTCTTTTCAGAATTATCGCCCCAATAAAAAAAATATTCTTGTGATAGGTCCTGTTCCTGGTCAAAAATATAGTGAAATAACCTTTCCTATTCTTGCCCCAGACCCTGCTACTAATAAAGATGTTCACTTCTTAAAATATCCTATATACGTAGGTGGAAATAGGGGAAGGGGTCAGATTTATCCTGATGGTAGCAAAAGTAACAATACAGTTTATAATGCTACGGCAGGAGGGATAATAAGTAAAATTTTACGAAAAGAAAAAGGGGGATACGAAATAACCATAGTGGATGCATCGAATGAACGCCAAGTAATTGATATTATCCCTCGAGGCCTAGAACTTCTTGTTTCAGAGGGCGAATCCATTAAACTCGATCAACCATTAACAAGCAATCCTAATGTGGGTGGGTTTGGTCAGGGGGATGCGGAAATAGTACTTCAAGATCCATTACGTGTCCAAGGCCTTTTGTTCTTCTTAGGATCTGTTGTTTTGGCACAAATCTTTTTGGTTCTTAAAAAGAAACAGTTTGAGAAGGTTCAATTATCCGAAATGAATTTTTAGATCTGTCTATTTCGCCTTATCAAATTCGTAAAAAAGAAAGAACAAAAAAATTATCAAAAGCCTTTTTGCCTCTCTTTAGACTTTCGATTTCGACCAGGTGTCAGGAATTACTTGTCTGATAGTCCTAATCCTAGTATGTATATTAAGAAGAATTCACTTTACCCCCCTTTTCTTTATTTTTCAATACAAATTTGTATTGAAAAATGGGAGGGGGTGTGATGTAACTCTGTCGTTAGTGACCAATTGAAATTGATAGAATGTATCAATAATCAAGAGTTTTTTTCTAATGTAATTTAGAATGGAAAAATTTGACTAGATACTAAAATAAGGAAAGCAAGCGTAGAAAAAAGGGAACTAGAAATTGGCGAAATAACAAATTTTAGGGACTATAGGGAGTATTACTTGTCTTGCGAGTCTTCGACACAAGAAAAGGAATTTTAGACATCCTTTTCTTGTGTCGATCTTGTCATTCTTAATTGCATTCGTTAAAAAATCCTATTCTTAGTTTACATATATATTACTGTTTCTATATATATAAGGTTTTAATATATCTATATTAATATATATCGTATATATAATTATTAATTAATAGTATTAATAATAGTTACTTTTTGTAGTTTTATTTATTTTCATTTCAAGTTTGATGAAATACTAAAAAAATAAGAAAAAACTTCTATTAGTATAGAGTATAGACAAAATTTTAATGATAGATCTAATGATAAAAAATATTGTGTCAGTCGGGAAAGCAGAAAAATAAAATTAAGTGACCCCCCCCCCTTTTTTTCGATCTTTGAAAGGTTAATAATAAATACTATATGCTCCTAACCTACTAATCTAATTAAGTTCATTTTTCAAAAACACGATAAAAATTGTTCTGATTATTAGCAGTTCAACGGGACCCCCTCGAATCAGACAAAGAAGGAAGAGTTGGGCCCCGTTGAGTTCTTATGTTTTCACGTCTATAACTCAGTTCATCCAATTTCTACAGGGATGAACCTAATCCTGAATATGAACCATAAAAGAAAATACCTATTAAACCGATCACAAGAATACCAGCTACAGTACCTATTACCCAAAGAGGAATCCTTCCAGTAGTATCAGCCATTTATCCTGCTTCCCTCCACATTTCATCGAGTGGTCATGCTAGAAACATAAACAGTCAGAGATAATTATGATATATAATCCATCCGAATGGGATAAGAAAACGAATGGGATAAGAAAATTACTACTCTTTGTTTTTTATTTTATTATTCTACGCTCTTTTCTTAATTTTACTTAATTTTAATTGAAGAAATAATTTGAAAATAAAACAGCAAGTACAAAAATGAGTAATAACCCCCAATAGAGACTGGTACGATTTAATTCAACATTTTGTTCGTTCGGATTTGATTGTGTCATAGCTCTATAAATAATTGAATTCGGTTTATCGTTGGATGAACTGCATTGCTGATATTGACCCCAAAAAAGAAACGGTAGGTACAGCTAGTCCATGAACAGCCAACCAGCGCACTGTAAAAATTGGATAGGTCCTATCTATAGTCATTGGGTCCTCCTAAAAAGATCTACTAAATTCGTCGAGTTGTTCCAAAGAATCAAAACGGCCTGTTATTAATGGAATGCCCTGTCGGCTCTCTGTAAAATACTCGTTTGGACGAGGGCTCCCAAACACATCGTAAGCTAAACCGGTGCTGACGAATAACCAGCCCGCAATGAATAGGGAAGGTATAGTAATGCTATGAATGACCCAGTATCGAATACTGGTAATAATATCAGCAAAAGAACGTTCTCCTGTGCTTCCAGACATACTGAACTCCAGATATTCTTGTAGGGAATCGATTCTGTAAAAGATGAATCAGTAAATTCAAATTCACTGAGATTACATCTTTGTGAGATCGTCAATAAAGTACCAAGGGTATTTTTAGAGTCTACCGAATCAGTATAGCTATCCTTCTTCTGACACAGCAACGCAATTTGAATTAGTATAGAACTGAAGTGTTAGATAATTTATTTCGTTTTTTTTTTTGCTTGTCGATGTATAACCATGTTCCACTTCTTCAAATTCCTGTATCTGTAATCTATAGGGGCTTTGATCCTTTATTTGTTTTGGACTAGAAAATAAACTAAAGATTAGATAAAATGAAAATTCAAGAGGGTGGTTTCTAATTCTAATAATTCATTAAGGAAATTCTCATATTGTCCCAAGTCAATTGAATCCAAAACCCATCAATTTCATTTTTGTTGCATATGCATAATTGTAGAAGATATTTTTTTGTAATGATAATGTGACCCCCCCCCGTTTTTGCTTTTTATTTCATTTTATTTTAAGGAATTAATTTCCAGTAACAAGAAAAGGAAGAATAGTTTTGGATCAATTCAAAAGAACAACAAATAATAAAAAAATAATAATACTAAATCTTTGGAATGCGTGCATTGTTTTGTTGTATTCAATTTAAAGGTTTTTCTTTCTTTAACTAACTACAAAGATGATGGGTTTTTCACTCTATTTTCTATATAATATCGAAAGAAAAAAACCTAAAACCTAGAAAGGAAACGATAATAGAAATTGCTAATTACAAGTTTTAAAAATCTAGTTAAAATAAATAACTCTTTTTTTGACTGATCTCGTTCTCCGTGTAGGATACTGCTTTTTGGTTTAATTTCATAGATTAAATGAAGAAAACTGCTCTACTATATTAATCTACTTTATTCAAAATTGAATTTATTTCAATTTGAATAAATGTAGAAGGGGGCATATTCTAGGTTCTAAGGTCACTTAAAAAAAAAGAATCAAACAACTTTTTTAAAAATTTTTACATGTTTATTCAAAAAAAGTTCTATGTTTTAACTGAAGTTATATAATAGAGTTATTTTTTTATGTATTATTTTTTCTTATTAATTTCTTAAAGAGTTTTTCAATGAATCAGTTACGTGAATTCTGAATCCTGAGATGGTGCAGATGCCAAAGACGATGAATTTCGTTTTTTCTTTTTCTCTATTTTGTTCATACCACCGATAATGCTTGATAACTCACAAATTTTCAATTTAATTTTTTGATTCTTGGAACTAGTATTTGTATCTATCTTTACTTTAAAAAATTTTTTTATTGAAACTTCGGGAAGTACTTTAGAAACATATGTATAAAAAACATATTTTATTGAGTCCCTTCATGCCTACTATAACTAGTTATTTCGGTTTTCTACTAGCAGCTTTAACTATAACCTCAGTTCTATTTATTGGTCTAAGCAAAATACGACTTATTTGAAATTAATTGAATGAATCTTTTTGATCAAAAAAGATTTATATGGTATTTCATATGTTCGATAGTTCCTTACCGTGTTAATTACCCAATTTTGGTCATTGAGATTCGTCGGCAATACAGATTAAGAGCTAGGAATAGATAGTACCTCTCTTTTCTCCCTTTCAAAAATGAAAACAAAATAAAATTGAAATGATTGAAGTTTCTTTATTTGGAATCGTCTTAGGTCTAATTCCTATTACTTTGGCTGGATTATTCGTAACTGCTTATTTACAATACAGACGTGGTGATCAGTTGGACTTTTGATTAATTAACATCTCTTTTTTTTGACTGACCTCCTTCTTGCTTTCATATGCGGGAGGTCGAATTCAGATTGCTGCTCAATTATTTGCGAACAGTGGAATTTTGACACAATCTAATAAACAAGAGTGACATCACGCTCTGTAGGATTTGAACCTACGACATTGGGTTTTGGAGACCCACGTTCTACCGAACTGAACTAAGAGCGCTTTTCTTGTTTTTTATAAAAAAACGAAAAGGCTAGAAAGAGGACATTCTTTAACTCGAATCGATTTTGTACGTATATACTATATCATAGTATATCATAAAATTCAGAATTATATGTATGTCCAATTTATTAAAAAAAGATAAATCTAAAATGGATTCCTCGTTACTGCTCTTCTGAGCAGTAATTAGGTAGGGATGACAGGATTTGAACCCGTGACATTTTGTACCCAAAACAAACGCGCTACCAAGCTGCGCTACATCCCTTTCGATTGGTTTACAGTGTCATTGTAAACAATTCCTATCTTGTTTTCCACATCCTTCTTTTTTTTTTGTTTCATATCAGATAACAAACATATATATAAGTATAATTAAAAAAATTACTTTTTTTAGGCAAATCCTATCAATTTCAAATTTACATAAAAAGGCGTTTCCATTTGAAAATGGAATCTATAAGATCGTTCTAGTAGACAATATTTCAATTCTAATTTTGAAAATGGGGGGTTACATATACAATACAAGAACTTCTTAACTACATGTACATCTATAGTTATATATATTACTATATATATTGTAATACAATAAAGAAGAAAGAAGGAGGATTTCAAATGCGAGATCTAAAAACATATCTTTCCGTAGCACCGGTACTAAGTACTCTATGGTTCGTTTCGTTAGCAGGTTTATTAATAGAGATTAATCGTTTATTTCCAGATGCATTAACATTTCCCTTTTTTTAATTCTAGTTATTAACATCAGAAAGGATAAAAAAATTTAGAGATACGATCAACGATCGGGGAATAACCCCCCCTTTTTTTTTCTAATTCTAAAAAAAGAATTAGAAAAAAAAAAGGGGGCCGAAAGGTCATAAAAACGAGGGTTCAGGATCCAATTAAAAAAAAAGTGTTGCTAGGGAAAGAGTATCCTACGAGATACTTAAAAAAATACTGTACAAAGATTTGAAATATAGTTTTCAAAAAATCATTATATTACTTATTTTTTCTTTTTATTTAATTACTAATTAATATTCATTGCAACGAAATATTTAAGACATTTTTTTGAGTTAATTAACAGCTTCTATTTTTTTTGTTCTTGTTCTTTATGGACCCTAAAATTAAAATAGAAGATTGGGGGTGAATCATAAATCCAAAGGAGGTTTCATGGCCAAAGGTAAAGATGTTCGAGTAACAATTATTTTGGAATGTACCAGTTGTGTTCGAAATGATATTAAGAAAGAATCGGCTGGAATTTCCAGATATATTACTCAAAAGAATCGGCATAACACTCCTAGTCGATTGGAATTGAGAAAATTCTGTCCCTATTGTTATAAACATACAATTCATGGGGAAATTAAGAAATAGATAAAATTGAGTGCTTGTATGTCAAATTTTATTTTAAGAACAGGAATAATGAGAGTATCTACGTATTATTACATATATATAAATATAAACAAATAAAATAATAGAAAGAAATCAAATCCTATATTCTTAATTCTATATAGAAACTCTATCCTATATAGAAATAGCAATCGTTTTTATTTTGATCCGATCAAAAATAGGATTTTATAGGTAAGGAATAAAAAATTATGAATAAATCTAAGCGACCTTTTACTAAATCCAAGCGATCTTTTCGTCGGCGTTTGCCCCCGATCCAATCGGGGGATCGAATTGATTATAGAAACATGAGTTTAATTAGTCGATTTATTAGTGAACAAGGAAAAATATTATCTAGACGGGTGAATAGAGTAACTTTAAAACAACAACGATTAATTACTATTGCTATAAAACAAGCTCGTATTTTATCTTTGTTACCTTTTCTTAATAATCAGAAACAATTTGAAAGAAGTGAGTCGACCCCTAGAACTACTAGCCTTAGAACCAGAAAAAAATAGACTTATTCTTCAATTGAATAACTAATCTGAAGGAATTAAAAAAGAGGTTAATATTTTGTTCGACAAATCCAATCAAGAATCAAAATTTGATTGTTACGTCTGTTTCTGTCATAAAAAAAAAAAAAAAGAAAAGAATCGTCGAAAAGAAAAAGAATAAGTCTTTTTTTAGCGACTATATACCCTCGTTTTGTTTTGACGACTTTTTTTATAATACTAATTTCTACTCTACCCTCCCCGAGCTTATTCTACTTAAGAACTCTATTTCAAATATTTTAGTGGATTTCTTCCAATCCCCTCATTTTTTGATCTCATTTGAAATCGTATAAAGACAACTCCTATTTAATAGAGCTATTTGTGCAAGTATTTTTCGATTAAGAAGTAATTGCTTCTTGTACAGATTGTGTATGAATCGGTTATAACTATAGAATACCTCCGTTTCGTGAATTACGGCATTTATTCGAGTGATCCATAAACGACGAAAATCTCTTTTTCTTTAACCCCTATCCCGACGAGCCGAAACTAAAGCTCTTATTCTCTGTTGAGTCATAGTTCGTGTAAGTCGTGAATGAGCCCCTTGAAAGCTTGATGCAAATAAACGAAGTTTTGTTCTACGCCTCCGAGCTATATATCCGCGTTTAATTCTAGTCATTGAATAAATCAAACTTTGATGAATAACTAATTCTTTTTTTAGTTTTAGTTATTCTTTTCCCCTTTACTAGTCATTAATAACCAAACGAATTATTCCAATGTATAAAAAAAAATTCCAATGGCTTTTGCTACTCTAACCTTCCCCACCACTATTTTTGGCTAGGTATTTTCCTTTGCTTTGAAAGGATAAATTGCCTTGGTACTTGATATAAAAAAAATAGAATAACTACAAAAAGTAGTAAATAGAAATGGATAAATAGTGGGTTCCTTCGTTTCTATGGTTACTTCTAAAACGGTGAGGTCCTCTCTATACACCGGAGCTCCTTCTTTTAATTAATCAATACTATTGGTAACTTGTACAATTCACATTCTTTGGCTCTACCCCATTAATATTCCAGTAATAGATCTTTCACAATGAGATCCACTTTATACAGTAACGGTATTTTATTTTAAAATTGATTTGGTCATTTACCCTGTTAGTCCGTTTTTTCTTTCAAGAGTGGAATCTTTTAATAAAAAATGGGATTTCCCCCGCTTAATTGATAACCATTTGTTATCATTGGGGGTTTTCTAAAAAATGGAGTTGATTGGATTTGCACCAATGTAAACCATAAGTTTCAGACACAATAGAAGATATGAATGATCTATCTTTTTGAAATAATGAATCGAGTTCCTCCATTCTATTTTATTAACAGGTACTGATCCTTGATATTTCAAAAAGATAGATCATTCATATATTTCATGGTGTCTTGAAACTAGGGTTACATTGGTGCAAATCCAATCAACTCAGTTTTTTAGAAAACCCCAATGATAACAAATGGTTATCAAGTAAGCGGGGGAATCCCATTTTTATTAAAAAGATTCCACTCTTGAAAGAAAAAACGGACTAACAGGGTAAATGACCAAATCAATTTTAAAATAAAATACCGTTACTGTATAAAGTGGATCTCATTGTGAAGATCTATTACTGGAATATTAATGGGGTAGAGCCAAAGAATGTGAATTGTACAAGTTACCAATAATTGATTAATTAAAAGAAGGAGCTCCGGTGTATAGAGAGGACCTCACCGTTTTAGAAGTAACCATAGAAACGAAGGAACCCACTATTTATCCATTTCTATTTACTACTTTTTGTAGTTATTCTATTTTTTTTATATCAAGTACCAAGGCAATTTATCCTTTCAAAGCAAAGGAAAATACCTAGCCAAAAATAGTGGTGGGAAGGTTAGAGTAGCAAAAGCCATTGGAATTTTTTTTTATACATTGGAATAATTCGTTTGGTTATTAATGACTAGTAAAGGGGAAAGAATAACTAAAACTAAAAAAAGAATTAGTTATTCATCAAAGTTTGATTTATTCAATGACTAGAATAAACGCGGATATATAGCTCGAGGCGTAGAACAAAACTTCGTTTATTTGCATCAAGCTTTCAAGGGGCTCATTCACGACTTACACGAACTATGACTCAACAGAGAATAAGAGCTTTAGTTTCGGCTCGTCGGGATAGGGGTAAAAGAAAAGAGATTTTCGTCGTTTATGGATCACTCGAATAAATGCCGTAATTCACGAAACGGAGGTATTCTATAGTTATAACCGATTCATACACAATCTGTACAAGAAGCAATTACTTCTTAATCGAAAAATACTTGCACAAATAGCTCTATTAATAGGAGTTGTCTTTATACGATTTCAAATGAGATCAAAAAATGAGGGGATTGGAAGAAATCCACTAAAATATTTGAAATAGAGTTCTTAAGTAGAATAAGCTCGGGGAGGGTAGAGTAGAAATTAGTATTATAAAAAAGTCGTCAAAACAAAACGAGGGTATATAGTCGCTAAAAAAAGACTTATTCTTTTTCTTTTCGACGATTCTTTTCTTTTTTTTTTTTTTATGACAGAAACAGACGTAACAATCAAATTTTGATTCTTGATTGGATTTGTCGAACAAAATATTAACCTCTTTTTTAATTCCTTCAGATTAGTTATTCAATTGAAGAATAAGTCTATTTTTTTTCTGGTTCTAAGGCTAGTAGTTCTAGGGGTCGACTCACTTCTTTCAAATTGTTTCTGATTATTAAGAAAAGGTAACAAAGATAAAATACGAGCTTGTTTTATAGCAATAGTAATTAATCGTTGTTGTTTTAAAGTTACTCTATTCACCCGTCTAGATAATATTTTTCCTTGTTCACTAATAAATCGACTAATTAAACTCATGTTTCTATAATCAATTCGATCCCCCGATTGGATCGGGGGCAAACGCCGACGAAAAGATCGCTTGGATTTAGTAAAAGGTCGCTTAGATTTATTCATAATTTTTATTCCTTACCTATAAATCCTATTTTTGATCGGATCAAATAAAAAAACGATTGCTATTTCTATATAGGATAGAGTTTCTATATAGAATTAAGAATATAGGATTTGATTTCTTTCTATTATTTTATTTGTTTATATTTATATATATGTAATAATACGTAGATACTCTCATTATTCCTGTTCTTAAAATAAAATTTGACATACAAGCACTCAATTTTATCTATTTCTTAATTTCCCACATGAATTGTATGTTTATAACAATAGGGACAGAATTTTCTCAATTCCAATCGACTAGGAGTGTTATGCCGATTCTTTTGAGTAATATATCTGGAAATTCCAGCCGATTCTTTCTTAATATCATTTCGAACACACTGGTACATTCCAAAATAATTGTTACTCGAACATCTTTACCTTTGGCCATGAAACCTCCTTTGGATTTATGATTCACCCCCAATCTTCTATTTTAATTTTAGGGTCCATAAAGAACAAGAACAAAAAAATAGAAGCTGTTAATTAACTCAAAAAAATGTCTTAAATATTTCGTTGCAATGAATATTAATTAGTAATTAAATAAAAAGAAAATAATAAGTAATATAATGATTTTTGAAAACTATATTTCAAATCTTTGTACAGTATTTTTTTTAAGTATCTCGTAGGATACTCTTTCCCTAGCAACATTTTTTTTAATTGGATCCTGAACCCTCGTTTTTATGACCTTTCGGCCCCCCTTTTTTTTCTAATTCTTTTTTTAGAATTAGAAAAAAAAGGGGGGGTTATTCCCCGATCGTTGATCGTATCTCTAAATTTTTTTATCCTTTCTGATGTTAATAACTAGAATTAAAAAAGGGAAATGTTAATGCATCTGGAAATAAACGATTAATCTCTATTAATAAACCTGCTAACGAAACGAACCATAGAGTACTTAGTACCGGTGCTACGGAAAGATATGTTTTTAGATCTCGCATTTGAAATCCTCCTTCTTTCTTCTTTATTGTATTACAATATAATAGTAATATATATAACTATAGATGTACATGTAGTTAAGAAGTTCTTGTATTTGTATATGTAACCCCCCATTTTCAAAATTAGAATTGAATATTGTCTACTAGAACGATCTTATAGATTCCATTTTCAAATGGAAACGCCTTTTTATGTAAATTTGAAATTGATAGGATTTGCCTAAAAAAAGTAATTTTTTTAATTATACTTATATATATGTTTGTTATCTGATATGAAACAAAAAAAAAGAAGGATGTGGAAAACAAGATAGGAATTGTTTACAATGACACTGTAAACCAATCGAAAGGGATGTAGCGCAGCTTGGTAGCGCGTTTGTTTTGGGTACAAAATGTCACGGGTTCAAATCCTGTCATCCCTACCTAATTACTGCTCAGAAGAGCAGTAACGAGGAATCCATTTTAGATTTATCTTTTTTTAATAAAATTGGACATACATATAATTCTGAATTTTATGATATACTATGATATAGTATATACGTACAAAATCGATTCGAGTTAAAGAATGTCCTCTTTCTAGCCTTTTCGTTTTTTTATAAAAAACAAGAAAAGCGCTCTTAGTTCAGTTCGGTAGAACGTGGGTCTCCAAAACCCAATGTCGTAGGTTCAAATCCTACAGAGCGTGATGTCACTCTTGTTTATTAGATTGTGTCAAAATTCCACTGTTCGCAAATAATTGAGCAGCAATCTGAATTCGACCTCCCGCATATGAAAGCAAGAAGGAGGTCAGTCAAAAAAAAGAGATGTTAATTAATCAAAAGTCCAACTGATCACCACGTCTGTATTGTAAATAAGCAGTTACGAATAATCCAGCCAAAGTAATAGGAATTAGACCTAAGACGATTCCAAATAAAGAAACTTCAATCATTTCAATTTTATTTTGTTTTCATTTTTGAAAGGGAGAAAAGAGAGGTACTATCTATTCCTAGCTCTTAATCTGTATTGCCGACGAATCTCAATGACCAAAATTGGGTAATTAACACGGTAAGGAACTATCGAACATATGAAATACCATATAAATCTTTTTTGATCAAAAAAGATTCATTCAATTAATTTCAAATAAGTCGTATTTTGCTTAGACCAATAAATAGAACTGAGGTTATAGTTAAAGCTGCTAGTAGAAAACCGAAATAACTAGTTATAGTAGGCATGAAGGGACTCAATAAAATATGTTTTTTTATACATATGTTTCTAAAGTACTTCCCGAAGTTTCAATAAAAAAATTTTTTAAAGTAAAGATAGATACAAATACTAGTTCCAAGAATCAAAAAATTAAATTGAAAATTTGTGAGTTATCAAGCATTATCGGTGGTATGAACAAAAATAGAAAAAAAAAAAAAACGAAATTCATCGTCTTTGGCATCTGCACCATCTCAGGATTCAGAATTCACGTAACTGATTCATTGAAAAAAACTTTAAGAAATTAATAAGAAAAAATAATACATAAAAAAATAACTCTATTATATAACTTCAGTTAAAACATAGAACTTTTTTTGAATAAACATGTAAAAATTTTTAAAAAAGTTGTTTGATTCTTTTTTTTAAGTGACCTTAGAACCTAGAATATGCCCCCTTCTACATTTATTCAAATTGAAATAAATTCAATTTTGAATAAAGTAGATTAATATAGTAGAGCAGTTTTCTTCATTTAATCTATGAAATTAAACCAAAAAGCAGTATCCTACACGGAGAACGAGATCAGTCAAAAAAAGAGTTATTTATTTTAACTAGATTTTTAAAACTTGTAATTAGCAATTTCTATTATCGTTTCCTTTCTAGGTTTTAGGTTTTTTTCTTTCGATATTATATAGAAAATAGAGTGAAAAACCCATCATCTTTGTAGTTAGTTAAAGAAAGAAAAAACTTTAAATTGAATACAACAAAACAATGCACGCATTCCAAGATTTAGTATTATTATTTTTTTATTATTTGTTGTTCTTTTGAATTGATCCAAAACTATTCTTCCTTTTCTTGTTACTGGAAATTAATTCCTTAAAATAAAATGAAATAAAAAGCAAAAACGGGGGGGGGTCACATTATCATTACAAAAAAATATCTTTACAATTATGCATATGCAACAAAAATGAAATTGATGGGTTTTGGATTCAATTGACTTGGGACAATATGAGAATTTCCTTAATGAATTATTAGAATTAGAAACCACCCTCTTGAATTTTCATTTTATCTAATCTTTAGTTTATTTTCTAGTCCAAAACAAAAAGGATCAAAGCCCTATAGATAGATACAGATACAGGAATTTGAAGAAGTGGAACATGGTTATACATCGACAAGCAAAAAAAAAAACGAAATAAATTATCTAACACTTCAGTTCTATACTAATTCAAATTGCGTTGCTGTGTCAGAAGAAGGATAGCTATACTGATTCGGTAGACTCTAAAAATACCCTTGGTACTTTATTGACGATCTCACAAAGATGTAATCTCAGTGAATTTGAATTTACTGATTCATCTTTTACAGAATCGATTCCCTACAAGAATATCTGGAGTTCAGTATGTCTGGAAGCACAGGAGAACGTTCTTTTGCTGATATTATTACCAGTATTCGATACTGGGTCATTCATAGCATTACTATACCTTCCCTATTCATTGCGGGCTGGTTATTCGTCAGCACCGGTTTAGCTTACGATGTGTTTGGGAGCCCTCGTCCAAACGAGTATTTTACAGAGAGCCGACAGGGCATTCCATTAATAACAGGCCGTTTTGATTCTTTGGAACAACTCGACGAATTTAGTAGATCTTTTTAGGAGGACCCAATGACTATAGATAGGACCTATCCAATTTTTACAGTGCGCTGGTTGGCTGTTCATGGACTAGCTGTACCTACCGTTTCTTTTTTGGGGTCAATATCAGCAATGCAGTTCATCCAACGATAAACCGAATTCAATTATTTATAGAGCTATGACACAATCAAATCCGAACGAACAAAATGTTGAATTAAATCGTACCAGTCTCTATTGGGGGTTATTACTCATTTTTGTACTTGCTGTTTATTTTCAAATTATTTCTTCAATTAAAATTAAGTAAAATTAAGAAAAGAGCGTAGAATAATAAAATAAAAAACAAAGAGTAGTAATTTTCTTATCCCATTCGTTTTCTTATCCCATTCGGATGGATTATATATCATAATTATCTCTGACTGTTTATGTTTCTAGCATGACCACTCGATGAAATGTGGAGGGAAGCAGGATAAATGGCTGATACTACTGGAAGGATTCCTCTTTGGGTAATAGGTACTGTAGCTGGTATTCTTGTGATCGGTTTAATAGGTATTTTCTTTTATGGTTCATATTCAGGATTAGGTTCATCCCTGTAGAAATTGGATGAACTGAGTTATAGACGTGAAAACATAAGAACTCAACGGGGCCCAACTCTTCCTTCTTTGTCTGATTCGAGGGGGTCCCGTTGAACTGCTAATAATCAGAACAATTTTTATCGTGTTTTGAAAAATGAACTTAATTAGATTAGTAGGTTAGGAGCATATAGTATTTATTATTAACCTTTCAAAGATCGAAAAAAGGGGGGGGGGTCACTTAATTTTATTTTTCTGCTTTCCCGACTGACACAATATTTTTTATCATTAGATCTATCATTAAAATTTTGTCTATACTCTATACTAATAGAAGTTTTTTCTTATTTTTTAGTATTTCATCAAACTTGAAATGAAAATAAATAAAACTACAAAAAGTAACTATTATTAATACTATTAATTAATAATTATATATACGATATATATTAATATAGATATATTAAAACCTTATATATATAGAAACAGTAATATATATGTAAACTAAGAATAGGATTTTTTAACGAATGCAATTAAGAATGACAAGATCGACACAAGAAAAGGATGTCTAAAATTCCTTTTCTTGTGTCGAAGACTCGCAAGACAAGTAATACTCCCTATAGTCCCTAAAATTTGTTATTTCGCCAATTTCTAGTTCCCTTTTTTCTACGCTTGCTTTCCTTATTTTAGTATCTAGTCAAATTTTTCCATTCTAAATTACATTAGAAAAAAACTCTTGATTATTGATACATTCTATCAATTTCAATTGGTCACTAACGACAGAGTTACATCACACCCCCTCCCATTTTTCAATACAAATTTGTATTGAAAAATAAAGAAAAGGGGGGTAAAGTGAATTCTTCTTAATATACATACTAGGATTAGGACTATCAGACAAGTAATTCCTGACACCTGGTCGAAATCGAAAGTCTAAAGAGAGGCAAAAAGGCTTTTGATAATTTTTTTTGTTCTTTCTTTTTTACGAATTTGATAAGGCGAAATAGACAGATCTAAAAATTCATTTCGGATAATTGAACCTTCTCAAACTGTTTCTTTTTAAGAACCAAAAAGATTTGTGCCAAAACAACAGATCCTAAGAAGAACAAAAGGCCTTGGACACGTAATGGATCTTGAAGTACTATTTCCGCATCCCCCTGACCAAACCCACCCACATTAGGATTGCTTGTTAATGGTTGATCGAGTTTAATGGATTCGCCCTCTGAAACAAGAAGTTCTAGGCCTCGAGGGATAATATCAATTACTTGGCGTTCATTCGATGCATCCACTATGGTTATTTCGTATCCCCCTTTTTCTTTTCGTAAAATTTTACTTATTATCCCTCCTGCCGTAGCATTATAAACTGTATTGTTACTTTTGCTACCATCAGGATAAATCTGACCCCTTCCCCTATTTCCACCTACGTATATAGGATATTTTAAGAAGTGAACATCTTTATTAGTAGCAGGGTCTGGGCAAGAATAGGAAAGGTTATTTCACTATATTTTGACCAGGAACAGGACCTATCACAAGAATATTTTTTTTATTGGGGCGATAATTCTGAAAAGACAGATTTCCTATCTTTTCTTTCATCTCGGGTGAAATACGATCGGGGGGGGCTAATTCAAACCCCTCCGGTAAATAAGAACAGCTCCCACATTCAAAGCTCCTTTTTTACCATTAGCTAGAACTTGTTTTAGCTGCATATCATAAGGAATTTTAACAACTGCTTCAAATACAGTATCAGGAAGTACCGCTTGTGGAACCTCAATATCCACGGGCTTACTAGCTAAATGGCAATTGGCACATACAATACGCCCAGTTGCCTCTCGTGGATTTTCATAATTCTGCTGGGCAAAAATTGGATATGCACTTGAAATGGATGCCCAAGTTATTATATATATCATGAGTGAGACAGATATGGAGCGAGTAATCTCTTCCCTTATCCAAGAAAAGGTATTTCTAGTTTGCATGGGTCCAATCGTTATCCCGAAAATTTCTACAATAAAGTTAGGTAGGTCGATAATATATCCCTAGCCACAATTCTGCTATTTACATTTACTGAAAAAATAAATTTTTTTGAAATATACAAGGAATCCCTCGTGGGTAAAAAAGAGTAAAGTAAATACGACTTTGATTTGGTTATGATGTATAAAGTAAGAAAGAGTAGAATTGGATCAGTGAATCGTTTTTTAGTCATTTATTGCATGATAAATCACTACAAGTGACGGAGATACACGATTTAATAACGAAAGATCCAATATTTAAAAATTGTATCAAGAATGACTGGAAAGGTAGAAAACTAGACCAGATAAAATTTGCTCATAATGAGCAAACCCAAAATCTTTGTAAATATAACCAATCATTAGTCCCAACCGTGAGGCGAATGGAATCCGATACATAAATCAGTTAATAAAAGAATCGAAAAAGCTTTAATTGTATCACTTAATTATATAGGAATTTTGAACCCAAGAATTGAGAATAAAAAGCTTTTCCTTACCCCAAAAAGGAATAACCACTTAGAATAACGAAAGATATTAGATTGTCGAGAAGTGCAAGATTGTATGGATACGATACTCATTGTGTATTTTGATGAATTGGATCGTTTCTTGTGTGGATTCCTAGACGAAATTGTTGTAAATCGGTTTTGGGATTCCTTTATCATTTCATCCAGTGGAATAGTTCCTCTAATTGTATGAATTTTTCTAGAGACCTTTTTCTTGAATATCATTCAAGAAAGTTTCGCATTGTCTAGTATTCCACCAATTAGTAATCCAAGTTTTCAAACTTTTATTACAGCAGAGAGAGATCAACCAGGGCAAAAAGACTATAGATGTAAAATAAAAAAAAGGAATGAATGCTTTCTTTTTGCCATTTTGAATCTGTGAATTGTTAATGAAACCTACCGCATTTGTGGATTCTATTAGATCTACTATTTTCTCGAGCATGAGTTTCTAT
>NW_026015548.1:0-27902 GCF_020379485.1 Brassica napus
TTGGAACGACGAAGAAGCTGTCATATTCCCAAACTGGGGAACTGGAATCACCTGATTTGAAAGTGGGATAACTTCTTCATCCCAACTCCTATGAGATTTATTCAACTTCTGGTGATTCTCCAAACTTTATGTAACCAAATCAAGCTTCTTGCAAAGTATTCATCCTGGTTTGATTGGAACGACGAAGAAGCTGTCCTATTCCCAAACTGGGAAACTGGAATCACATGATTTGAAAGTGGGATAACTTCTTCATCCCAACTCCTATGAGATTTATTCAACTTCCTGGTGATTCTCCACCACTTTATGTAACCAAATCAAGCTTCTTGCAAAGTGATTCATCCTGGTTGATTGGAACGACGAAGAAGCTGTCCTATCCCAAACTGGGAAACTGGAATCACCTGATTTGAAAGTGGGATAACTTCTTCATCCCAACTCCTATGAGATTTATTCAACTTCCGGGTGATTCTCCACCACTTTATGTAACCAAATCAAGCTTCTTGCAAAGTGATTCATCCTGGTTTGATTGGAACGACGAAGAAGAAGAAGCTGTCCTATTCCCAAACTGGGAAACTGGAATCACATGATTTGAAAGTGGGATAACTTCTTCATCCCAACTCCTATGAGATTTATTCAACTTCCTGGTGATTCTCCACCAATTTGTAACAAATCAAGCTTCTTACAAAGTGATTCATCCTGGTTTGATTGGAACGACGAAGAAGCTGTCTATTCCCAAACTGGGAAACTGGAATCACCTGATTTGAAAGTGGGATAACTTCTTCATCCCAACTCCTATGAGATTTATTCAACTTCCTGGTGATTCTCCACCACTTTATGTAACCAAATCAAGCTTCTTACAAAGTGATTCATCCTGGTTTGATTGGAACGACGAAGAAGCTGTCCTATTCCCAAACTGGGAAACTGGAATCACATGATTTGAAAGTGGGATAACTTCTTCATCCCAACTCCTATGAGATTTATTCAACTTCCTGGTGATTCTCCACCACTTTATGTAACCAAATCAAGCTTCTTGCAAAGTGATTCATCCTGGTTTGATTGGAACGACGAAGAAGCTGTCCTATTCCCAAACTGGGAAACTGGAATCACATGATTTGAAAGTGGGATAACTTCTTCATCCCAACTCCTATGAGATTTATTCAACTTCCTGGTGATTCTCCACCACTTTATGTAACCAAATCAAGCTTCTTACAAAGTGATTCAACCTGGTTTGATTGGAACGACGAAGAAGCTGTCCTATTCCCAAACTGGGAAACTGGAATCACCTGATTTGAAAGTGGGATAACTTCTTCATCCCAACTCCTATGAGATTTATTCAATTCCTGGTGATTCTCCACCACTTTATGTAACCAAATCAAGCTTCTTGCAAAGTGATTCATCCTGGTTTGATTGGAACGACGAAGAAGTCCTATTCCCAAACTGGGAAACTGGAATCACATGATTTGAAAGTGGGATAACTTCTTCATCCCAACTCCTATGAGATTTATTCAACTTCCTGGTGATTCTCCAACACTTTATGTAACCAAATCAAGCTTCTTACAAAGTGATTCATCCTGGTTTGATAGGAACGACGAAGAAGCTGTCCTATTCCCAAACTGGGAAACTGGAATCACATGATTTGAAAGTGGGATAACTTCTTCATCCCAACTCCTATGAGATTTATTCAACTTCCGGGTGATTCTCCACCACTTTATGTAACCAAATCAAGCTTCTGCAAAGTGATTCATCCTGGTTTGATTGGAACGACGAAGAAGCTGTCCTATTCCCAAACTGGGAAACTGGAATCACATGATTTATTCAACTCCGGGTGCTTCTCCACACTTTATGTAACCAAATCAAGCTTATTGAAAGTGATTCATCCTGGTTTGATGGAACGACGAACGAACGAAGAAGAAGCTGTCTATTCCCAAACTGGGAAACTGGAATCACATGATTTGAAAGTGGGATAACTTCTTCATCCCAACTCCTATGAGATTTATTCAACTTCCTGGTGATTCTCCACCAATTTCTGTAACCAAATCAAGCTTCTTGCAAAGTGATTCATCCTGGTTTGATTGGAACGACGAAGAAGCTGTCCTATTCCAAACTGGGAAACTGGAATCACATGATTTGAAAGTGGGATAACTTCTTCATCCCACTCCTATGAGATTTATTCAACTTCCTGGTGATTCTCCAACTTTATGTAACCAAATCAAGCTTCTTACAAAGTGATTCAGCCTGGTTTGATTGGAACGACGAAGAAGCTGTCCTATTCCCAAACTGGGAAACTGGAATCACATGATTTGAAAGTGGGATAACTTCTTTATCCCAACTCCTATGAGATTTATTCAACTTCCTGGTGATTCTCCACCACTTTATGTAACCAAATCAAGCTTCTACAAAGTGATTCATCCTGGTTTGATTGGAACGACGAAGAAGCTGTCCTATTCCCAAACTGGGAAACTGGAATCACCTGATTTGAAAGTGGGATAACTTCTTCATCCCAACTCCTATGAGATTTATTCAACTTCCTGGTGATTCTCCACCACTTTATGTAACCAAATCAAGCTTCTGCAAAGTGATTCATCCTGGTTTGATTGGAACGACGAAGAAGCTGTCCTATTCCCAAACTGGGAAACTGGAATCACACATGATTTGAAAGTGGGATAACTTCTTCATCCCAACTCCTATGAGATTTATTCAACTTCCTGGTGATTCTCCACCACTTTTGTAACCAAATCAAGCTTCTTGCAAAGTGATTCATCCTGGTTTGATTGGAACGCGACGAAGAAGCTGTCTATTCCCAAACTGGGAAACTGGAATCACATGATTTGAAAGTGGGATAACTTCTTCATCCCAACTCCTATGAGATTTATTCAACTTCCTGGTGATTCTCCACCACTTTATGTAACCAAATCAAGCTTTTGCAAAGTGATTCATCCTGGTTGATTGGAACGACGAAGAAGCTGTCCTATTCCCAAACTGGGAAACTGGAATCACATGATTTGAAAGTGGGATAACTTCTTCATCCCAACTCCTATGAGATTTATTCAACTTCCGGGTGATTCTCCACCACTTTATGTAAACAAATCAAGCTTCTTACAAAGTGATTCATCCTGGTTTGATAGGAACAACGAAGAAGCTGTCCTATTCCCAAACTGGGAAACTGAAATCACATGATTTATTCAACTTCCGGTGATTCTCCACCATTTATGTAACCAAATCAAGCTTATTGCAAAGTGATTCATCCTGGTTTGATTGGAACGACGAAGAAGCTGTCCTATTCCCAAACTGGGAAACTGGAATCACATGATTTGAAAGTGGGATAACTTCTTCATCCCAACTCCTATGAGATTTATTCAACTTCCTGGTGATTCTCCACCACTTTTGTAACCAAATCAAGCTTCTTGCAAAGTGATTCATCCTGGTTTGATTGGAACGACGAAGAAGCTGTCCTATTCCCAAACTGGGAAACTGGAATCACATGATTTGAAAGTGGGATAACTTCTTCATCCCAACTCCTATGAGATTTATTCAACTTCCTGTGATTCTCCACCACTTATGTTACCAAATCAAGCTTCTTGCAAAGTGATTCATCCTGGTTTGATTGGAACGACGAAGAAGCTGTCCTATTCCCAAACTGGGAAACTGGAATCACATGATTTGAAAGTGGGATAACTTCTTCATCCCAACTCCTATGAGATTTATTCAACTTCCGGTGATTCTCCACCACTTTATGTAACCAAATCAAGCTTCTTACAAAGTGATTCATCCTGGTTTGATTGGAACGACGAAGAAGCTGTCCTATTCCCAAAAACTGGATGGGGAAACTTCATCAACTATGAGATTTATTCAACTTCCGGGTGATTCTCCACCACTTTATGTAACCAAATCAAGCTTCTGCAAAGTGATTCATCCTGGTTTGATTGGAACGACGAAGAAGAAGCTGTCCTATTCCCAAACTGGGAAACTGGAATCACATGATTTGAAAGTGGGATAACTTCTTCATCCCAACTCCTATGAGATTTATTCAACTTCCTGGTGATTCTCCACCACTTTATGTAACCAAATCAAGCTTCTTGCAAAGTGATTCATCCTGGTTTGATTGGAACGACGAAGAAGCTGTCCTATTCCCAAACTGGGAAACTGGAATCACATGATTTGAAAGTGGGATAACTTCTTCATCCCAACTCCTATGAGATTTATTCAACTTCCTGGTGATTCTCCACCACTTTATGTAACCAAATCAAGCTTCTTGCAAAGTGATTCATCTGGTTTGATTGGAACGACGAAGAAGCTGTCCTATTCCCAAACTGGGAAACTGGAATCACATGATTTGAAAGTGGGATAACTTCTTCATCCCAACTCCTATGAGATTTATTCAACTTCCTGTGATTCTCCACCACTATGTAACCAAATCAAGCTTCTTGCAAAGTGATTCATCCTGGTTTGATTGGAACGACGAAGAAAGAAGTGTTATTCCCAAACTGGGTGGAAACTGAAAATGACTATGAGATTTATCAACTTCCGGGTGATTCTCCACCACTTTATGTAACCAAATCAAGCTTCTTGCAAAGTGATTCATCCTGGTTTGATTGGAACGACGAAGAAGCTGTCCTATTCCCAAACTGGGAAACTGGAATCACATGATTTGAAAGTGGGATAACTTCTTCATCCCAACTCCTATGAGATTTATTCAACTTCCTTGTGATTCTCCACCACTTTATGTAACCAAATCAAGCTTCTTGCAAAGTGATTCATCCTGGTTTGATTGGAACGACGAAGAAGCTGTCCTATTCCCAAACTGGGAAACTGGAATCACATGATTTGAAAGTGGGATAACTTCTTCATCCCAACTCCTATGAGATTTATTCAACTTCCGGGTGATTCCACCACTTTATGTAACCAAATCAAGCTTCTTACAAAGTGATTCATCCTGGTTTGATTGGAAACGAAGAAGCTGTCCTATTCCCAAACTGGGAAACTGGAATCACATGATTTTTGAACTTGGGTAACTTCCCCCACTCTATGAGTTATTCAAATCCTGGTGATTCCAATTAACCAATTCAGCTTCTTTGAAAGTGATTCGTTGAGGAACGACGAAGAAGCTGTCCTATTCCAAACTGGGAAACTGGAATCACATGATTTGAAAGTGGGATAACTTCTTCATCCCAACTCCTATGAGATTTATTCAATTCCTGGTGATTCTCCACCAATTTTGTAACCAAATCAAGCTTCTTGCAAAGTGATTCATCCTGGTTTGATTGGAACGACGAAGAAGCTGTCCTATTCCCAAACTGGGAAACTGGAATCACATGATTTGAAAGTGGGATAACTTCTTCATCCCAACTCCTATGAGATTTATTCAACTTCCTGGTGATTCTCCACCACTTTATGTAACCAAATCAAGCTTCTTGCAAAGTGATTCATCCTGGTTTGATTGGAACGACGAAGAAGCTGTCCTATTCCCAAACTGGGAAACTGGAATCACATGATTTGAAAGTGGGATAACTTCTTCATCCCAACTCCTATGAGATTTATTCAACTTCCTGGTGATTCTCCACCACTTTATGTAACCAAATCAAGCTTCTTACAAAGTGATTCATCCTGGTTTGATTGGAACGACGAAGAAGCTGTCCTATTCCCAAAACTGGGAAACTCACAATCCTATGAGATTTATTCAACTTCCGGGTGATTCTCCACCACTTTATGTAACCAAATCAAGCTTCTTGCAAAGTGATTCATCCTGGTTTGATTGGAACGACGAAGAAGCTGTCCTATTCCCAAACTGGGAAACTGGAATCACATGATTTGAAAGTGGGATAACTTCTTCATCCCAACTCCTATGAGATTTATTCAACTTCCTGGTGATTCTCCACCACTTTATGTAACCAAATCAAGCTTCTTGCAAAGTGATTCATCCTGGTTTGATTGGAACGACGAAGAAGCTGTCCTATTCCCAAACTGGGAAACTGGAATCACATGATTTGAAAGTGGGATAACTTCTTCATCCCAACTCCTATGAGATTTATTCAACTTCCTGGTGATTCTCCACCACTTTATGTAACCAAATCAAGCTTCTTGCAAAGTGATTCATCCTGGTTTGATTGGAACGACGAAAGAAGCTGTCTTATTCCCAAACTGGGAAACTGGAATCACATGATTTGAAAGTGGGATAACTTCTTCATCCCAACTCCTATGAGATTTATTCAACTTCCGGGTGATTCTCCACCACTTTATGTAACCAAATCAAGCTTCTTACAAAGTGATTCATCCTGGTTTGATTGGAACGACGAAGAAGCTGTCCTATTCCCAAAAACTGGGAAACTGAAATCACATGATTTATTCAACTTCGGGTGATTCCCCCACCTTATTTTTAACCAAATCAAGCTTCTTGCAAAAGTGATTCATCCTGGTTTGATTGGAACGACGAAGAAGCTGTCCTATTCCCAAACTGGGAAACTGGAATCACATGATTTGAAAGTGGGATAACTTCTTCATCCCAACTCCTATGAGATTTATTCAACTTCCTGTGATTCTCCACCACTTTATGTAACCAAATCAAGCTTCTTACAAAGTGATTCATCCTGGTTTGATTGGAACAAACGAAGAAGCTGTCCTATTCCCAAACTGGGAAACTTGAAATCACTATGATTTATTCAACTTCCGGGTGATTCTCCACCACTTTATGTAACCAAATCAAGCTTTTACAAAGTGATTCACCTGGTTTGATTGGAACGACGAAGAAGAAGCTGTCCTATTCCAAACTGGGAAACTGGAATCACATGATTTGAAAGTGGGATAACTTCTTCATCCCAACTCCTATGAGATTTATTCAACTTCCTGGTGATTCTCCACCAATTTATGTAACCAAATCAAGCTTCTTACAAAGTGATTCATCCTGGTTTGATTGGAACGACGAAGAAGCTGTCCTATTCCCAAACTGGGAAACTGGAATCACTGATTTGAAAGTGGGATAACTTCTTCATCCCAACTCCTATGAGATTTATTCAACTTCCTGGTGATTCTCCACCACTTTATGTAACCAAATCAAGCTTCTTGCAAAGTGATTCATCCTGGTTTGATTGGAACGACGAAGAAGCTGTCCTATTCCCAAACTGGGAAACTGGAATCACATGATTTGAAAGTGGGATAACTTCTTCATCCCAACTCCTATGAGATTTATTCACTTTCTGGTGATTCTCCACCAATTTATGTAACCAAATCAAGCTTCTTGCAAAGTGATTCATCCTGGTTTGATTGGAACGACGAAGAAGCTGTCCTATTCCCAAACTGGGAAACTGGAATCACATGATTTGAAAGTGGGATAACTTCTTCATCCCAACTCCTATGAGATTTATTCAACTTCCTGGT
This sequence comes from Brassica napus, assembly GCF_020379485.1. Taxonomy (NCBI): domain Eukaryota; kingdom Viridiplantae; phylum Streptophyta; class Magnoliopsida; order Brassicales; family Brassicaceae; genus Brassica; species Brassica napus. The sequence continues at coordinate 7,369 of NW_026015548.1, forward strand.
GATTCTCCACCACTTTATGTACCAAATCAAGCTTCTTGCAAAGTGATTCATCCTGGTTTGATTGGAACGACGAAGAAGCTGTCCTATTCCCAAACTGGGAAACTGGAATCACATGATTTGAAAGTGGGATAACTTCTTCATCCCAACTCCTATGAGATTTATTCAACTTCCTGGTGATTCTCCACCACTTTATGTACCAAATCAAGCTTCTTGCAAAGTGATTCATCCTGGTTTGATTGGAACGACGAAGAAGCTGTCCTATTCCCAAACTGGGAAACTGGAATCACATGATTTGAAAGTGGGATAACTTCTTCATCCCAACTCCTATGAGATTTATTCAACTTCCGGTGATTCTCCACCACTTTATGTAACCAAATCAAGCTTCTTACAAAGTGATTCATCCTGGTTTGATTGGAACGACGAAGAAGCTGTCCTATTCCCAAACTGGAAACTGAAATCAACCTTGATAACTTATCAAAAACTTCCGGGTGATTCTCCACAACTTTATGTAACCAAATCAAGCTTCTTGCAAAGTGATTCATCCTGGTTTGATTGGAACGACGAAGAAGCTGTCCTATTCCCAAACTGGGAAACTGGAATCACCTGATTTGAAAGTGGGATAACTTCTTCATCCCAACTCCTATGAGATTTATTCAACTTCCTGGTGATTCTCCACCACTTTATGTAACCAAATCAAGCTTTTAAAAGTGATTCATTCTGGTTTGATTGGAACGACGAAGAAGCTGTCCTATTCCCAAACTGGGAAACTGGAATCACCTGATTTGAAAGTGGGATAACTTCTTCATCCCAACTCCTATGAGATTTATTCAACTTCCGGGTGATTCTCCACCACTTTATGTAACCAAATCAAGCTTCTTGCAAAGTGATTCATCCTGGTTTGATTGGAACGACGAAGAAGCTGTCCTATTCCCAAACTGGGAAACTGGAATCACATGATTTGAAAGTGGGATAACTTCTTCATCCCAACTCCTATGATTTATTCAACTTCCTGTGATTCTCCACCACTTTATGTAACCAAATCAAGCTTCTTGCAAAGTGATTCATCCTGGTTTGATTGGAACGACGAAGAAGCTGTCCTATTCCCAAACTGGGAAACTGGAATCACATGATTTGAAAGTGGGATAACTTCTTCATCCCAACTCCTATGAGATTTATTCAACTTCCTGGTGATTCTCCACCACTTTATGTAACCAAATCAAGCTTCTTGCAAAGTGATTCATCCTGGTTTGATTGGAACGACGAGAAGAAGCTTCTATTCCCAAACTGGGAACTGTAATCACATGATTTGAAAGTGGGATAACTTCTTCATCCCAACTCCTATGAGATTTATTCAACTTCCGGGTGATTCTCCACCACTCGATGTAACCAAATCAAGCTTCTTGCAAAGTGATTCATCCTGGTTTGATTGGAACGACGAAGAAGCTGTCCTATTCCCAAACTGGGAAACTGGAATCACATGATTTGAAAGTGGGATAACTTCTTCATCCCAACTCCTATGAGATTTATTCAACTTCCTGGTGATTCTCCACCAATTTATGTATCCAAATCAAGCTTCTTGCAAAGTGATTCATCCTGGTTTGATTGGAACGACGAAGAACAGAAGCTGTCCTATTCCCAAACTGGGAAACTGGAATCACTGATTTGAAAGTGGGATAACTTCTTCATCCCAACTCCTATGAGATTTATTCAACTTCCTTGATTCTCCACCACTTATGTAACCAAATCAAGCTTATGCAAAGTGATTCATCCTGGTTTGATTGGAACGACGAAGAAGAAGCTGTCCTATTCCCAAACTGGGAAACTGGAATCACATGATTTGAAAGTGGGATAACTTCTTCATCCCAACTCCTATGAGATTTATTCCTTCCTGGTGATTCTCCACCACTTTTGTAACCAAATCAAGCTTCTTGCAAAGTGATTCATCCTGGTTTGATTGGAACGACGAAGAAGCTGTCCTATTCCAAACTGGGAAACTGGAATCACATGATTTGAAAGTGGGATAACTTCTTCATCCCAACTCCTATGAGATTTATTCAACTTCCTGGTGATTCTCCACCACTTTATGTACCAAATCAAGCTTCTTGCAAAGTGATTCATCCTGGTTTGATTGGAACGACGAAGAAGCTGTCCTATTCCCAAACTGGGAAACTGGAATCACATGATTTGAAAGTGGGATAACTTCTTCATCCCAACTCCTATGAGATTTATTCAACTTCCTGGTGATTCTCCACCACTTTATGTAACCAAATCAAGCTTCTTACAAAGTGATTCAGCCTGGTTTGATTGGAACGACGAAGAAGCTGTCCTATTCCCAAACTGGGAAACTGGAATCACATGATTTGAAAGTGGGATAACTTCTTCATCCCAACTCCTATGAGATTTATTCAACTTCCGGGTGATTCTCCACCACTTTATGTAACCAAATCAAGCTTCTTGCAAAGTGATTCACCTGGTTTGATTGGAACGACGAAGAAGCTGTCCTATTCCCAAACTGGGAAACTGGAATCACCTGATTTGAAAGTGGGATAACTTCTTCATCCCAACTCCTATGAGATTTATTCAACTTCCTGGTGATTCTCCACCACTTTATGTAACCAAATCAAGCTTCTTACAAAGTGATTCATCCTGGTTTGATTGGAACGACGAAGAAGCTGTCCTATTCCCAAACTGGGAAATTGACATCACTATGATTTATTCAACTCCGGGTGATTCTCCCCAACTTTATGTAACCAAATCAAGCTTATGCAAAGTGATTCATCCTGGTTTGATTGGAACGACGAAGAAGAAGCTGTCCTATTCCCAAACTGGGAAACTGGAATCACCTGATTTGAAAGTGGGATAACTTCTTCATCCCAACTCCTATGAGATTTATTCAACTTCCTGGTGATTCTCCACCAATTTATGTAACCAAATCAAGCTTCTTGCAAAGTGATTCATCCTGGTTTGATTGGAACGACGAAGAAGCTGTCCTATTCCCAAACTGGGAAACTGGAATCACTGATTTGAAAGTGGGATAACTTCTTCATCCCAACTCCTATGAGATTTATTCAACTTCCGGGTGATTCTCCACCACTTTATGTAACCAAATCAAGCTTCTTGCAAAGTGATTCATCCTGGTTTGATTGGAACGACGAAGAAGCTGTCCTATTCCCAAACTGGGAAACTGGAATCACATGATTTGAAAGTGGGATAACTTCTTCATCCCAACTCCTATGAGATTTATTCAACTTCCTGGTGATTCTCCACCAATTTATGTAACCAAATCAAGCTTCTTGCAAAGTGATTCATCCTGGTTTGATTGGAACGACGAAGAAGCTGTCCTATTCCCAAACTGGGAAACTGGAATCACATGATTTGAAAGTGGGATAACTTCTTCATCCCAACTCCTATGAGATTTATTCAACTTCCTGGTGATTCTCCACCACTTTATGTAACCAAATCAAGCTTCTTGCAAAGTGATTCATCCTGGTTTGATTGGAACGACGAAGAAGCTGTCCTATTCCCAAACTGGGAAACTGGAATCACATGATTTGAAAGTGGGATAACTTCTTCATCCCAACTCCTATGAGATTTATTCAACTTCCTGGTGATTCTCCACCACTTTATGTAACCAAATCAAGCTTCTTGCAAAGTGATTCATCCTGGTTTGATTGGAACGACGAAGAAGCTGTCCTATTCCCAAACTGGGAAACTGGAATCACATGATTTGAAAGTGGGATAACTTCTTCATCCCAACTCCTATGAGATTTATTCAACTTCCGGGTGATTCTCCACCACTTTATGTAACCAAATCAAGCTTCTTACAAAGTGATTCAACCTGGTTTGATTGGAACGACGAAGAAAGAAGCTGTCCTATTCCCAAACTGGGAAAAAAACTGAAATCACTATGAGATTTATTCAACTTCCGGGTGATTCTCCACCACTCTATGTAACCAAATCAAGCTTATTGCAAAGTGATTCAGCCTGGTTTGATTGGAACGACGAAGAAGCTGTCCTATTCCGAAACTGGGAAACTGGAATCACCTGATTTGAAAGTGGGATAACTTCTTCATCCCAACTCCTATGAGATTTATTCAACTTCCTGGTGATTCTCCACCAATTTATGTATCCAAATCAAGCTTCTTATAAAGTGATTCATCCTGGTTTGATTGGAACGACGAAGAAGCTGTCCTATTCCCAAACTGGGAAACTGGAATCACTGATTTGAAAGTGGGATAACTTCTTCATCCCAACTCCTATGAGATTTATTCAACTTCCGGGTGATTCTCCACCACTTTATGTAACCAAATCAAGCTTCTTGCAAAGTGATTCATCCTGGTTTGATTGGAACGACGAAGAAGCTGTCCTATTCCCAAACTGGGAAACTGGAATCACATGATTTGAAAGTGGGATAACTTCTTCATCCCAACTCCTATGAGATTTATTCAACTTCCTGGTGATTCTCCACCAATTATGTAACCAAATCAAGCTTCTTGCAAAGTGATTCATCCTGGTTTGATTGGAACGACGAAGAAGCTGTCCTATTCCCAAACTGGGAAACTGGAATCACATGATTTGAAAGTGGGATAACTTCTTCATCCCAACTCCTATGAGATTTATTCAACTTCCTGGTGATTCTCCACCATTATGTTACCAAATCAAGCTTCTTGCAAAGTGATTCATCCTGGTTTGATTGGAACGACGAAGAAGCTGTCCTATTCCCAAACTGGGAACTGGAATCACATGATTTGAAAGTGGGATAACTTCTTCATCCCAACTCCTATGAGATTTATTCAACTTTCGGGTGATTCTCCACCACTTTATGTAACCAAATCAAGCTTCTTACAAAGTGATTCATCCTGGTTTGATTGGAACGACGAAGAAGCTTTCCTATTCCCAAACTGGGAACTGTAATCACATGATTTGAAAGTGGGATAACTTCTTCATCCCAACTCCTATGAGATTTATTCAACTTCGGTGATTCTCCACCACTTTATGTAACCAAATCAAGCTTATTGCAAAGTGATTCATCCTGGTTTGATTGGAACGACGAAGAAGCTGTCCTATTCCAAACTGGGAAACTGGAATCACCTGATTTGAAAGTGGGATAACTTCTTCATCCCAACTCCTATGAGATTTATTCAACTTCCTGGTGATTCTCCACCAATTTATGTAACCAAATCAAGCTTCTTACAAAGTGATTCATCCTGGTTTGATTGGAACGACGAAGAAGCTGTCCTATTCCCAAACTGGGAAACTGGAATCACCTGATTTGAAAGTGGGATAACTTCTTCATCCCAACTCCTATGAGATTTATTCAACTTCCGGGTGATTCTCCACCACTTTATGTAACCAAATCAAGCTTATTGCAAAGTGATTCATCCTGGTTTGATTGGAACGACGAAGAAGCTGTCCTATTCCCAAACTGGGAAACTGGAATCACATGATTTGAAAGTGGGATAACTTCTTCATCCCAACTCCTATGAGATTTAATCAACTTCCTGGTGATTCTCCACCAATTTATGTAACCAAATCAAGCTTCTTGCAAAGTGATTCATCCTGGTTTGATTGGAACGACGAAGAAGCTGTCCTATTCCCAAACTGGGAAACTGGAATCACATGATTTGAAAGTGGGATAACTTCTTCATCCCAACTCCTATGAGATTTATTCAACTTCCTGTGATTCTCCACCACTTTATGTAACCAAATCAAGCTTCTTGCAAAGTGATTCATCCTGGTTTGATTGGAACGACGAAGAAGCTGTCCTATTCCCAAACTGGGAAACTGGAATCACATGATTTGAAAGTGGGATAACTTCTTCATCCCAACTCCTATGAGATTTATTCAACTTCCTGGTGATTCTCCACCACTTTATGTAACCAAATCAAGCTTCTTGCAAAGTGATTCATCCTGGTTTGATTGGAACGACGAAGAAGCTGTCCTATTCCCAAACTGGGAAACTGGAATCACATGATTTGAAAGTGGGATAACTTCTTCATCCCAACTCCTATGAGATTTATTCAACTTCCTGGTGATTCTCCACCACTTTATGTAACCAAATCAAGCTTCTTACAAAGTGATTCATCCTGGTTTGATTGGAACGACGAAGAAGCTGTCCTATTCCCAAACTGGGAACTGTAATCACATGATTTGAAAGTGGGATAACTTCTTCATCCCAACTCCTATGAGATTTATTCAACTTCCGGGTGATTCTCCACCACTCTATGTAACCAAATCAAGCTTATTGCAAAGTGATTCAGCCTGGTTTGATTGGAACGACGAAGAAGCTGTCCTATTCCCAAACTGGGAAACTGGAATCACCTGATTTGAAAGTGGGATAACTTCTTCATCCCAACTCCTATGAGATTTATTCAACTTCCGTGATTCTCCACCACTTTATGTACCAAATCAAGCTTCTTGCAAAGTGATTCATCCTGGTTTGATTGGAACGACGAAGAAGAAGCTGTCCTATTCCCAAACTGGGAAACTGGAATCACATGATTTGAAAGTGGGATAACTTCTTCATCCCAACTCCTATGAGATTTATTCAACTTCCTGGTGATTCTCCACCACTTTATGTAACCAAATCAAGCTTCTTGCAAAGTGATTCATCCTGGTTTGATTGGAACGACGAAGAAGCTGTCCTATTCCCAAACTGGGAAACTGGAATCACATGATTTGAAAGTGGGATAACTTCTTCATCCCAACTCCTATGAGATTTATTCAACTTCCTGGTGATTCTCCACCACTTTATGTAACCAAATCAAGCTTCTTACAAAGTGATTCATCCTGGTTTGATTGGAACGACGAAGAAGCTGTCCTATTCCCAAACTGGGAAACTGGAATCACATGATTTGAAAGTGGGATAACTTCTTCATCCCAACTCCTATGAGATTTATTCAACTTCCTGGTGATTCTCCACCACTTTCTGTAACCAAATCAAGCTTCTTGCAAAGTGATTCATCCTGGTTTGATTGGAACGACGAAGAAGCTGTCCTATTCCAAACTGGGAAACTGGAATCACATGATTTGAAAGTGGGATAACTTCTTCATCCCAACTCCTATGAGATTTATTCAACTTCCTGGTGATTCTCCACCACTTTATGTAACCAAATCAAGCTTCTTGCAAAGTGATTCATCCTGGTTTGATTGGAACGACGAAGAAGCTGTCCTATTCCCAAACTGGGAAACTGGAATCACATGATTTGAAAGTGGGATAACTTCTTCATCCCAACTCCTATGAGATTTATTCAACTTCCTGGTGATTCTCCACCAATTTATGTAACCAAATCAAGCTTCTTACAAAGTGATTCACCTGGTTTGATTGGAACGACGAAGAAGCTGTCCTATTCCCAAACTGGGAAACTGGAATCACCTGATTTGAAAGTGGGATAACTTCTTCATCCCAACTCCTATGAGATTTATTCAACTTCCTGGTGATTCTCCACCACTTTATGTAACCAAATCAAGCTTCTTACAAAGTGATTCATCCTGGTTTGATTGGAACGACGAAGAAGCTGTCCTATTCCCAAACTGGGAAACTGGAATCACCTGATTTGAAAGTGGGATAACTTCTTCATCCCAACTCCTATGAGATTTATTCAACTTCCTGGTGATTCTCCACCACTTTATGTAACCAAATCAAGCTTCTTGCAAAGTGATTCCCTGGTTTGATTGGAACGACGAAGAAGCTGTCCTATTCCCAAACTGGGAAACTGGAATCACTGATTTGAAAGTGGGATAACTTCTTCATCCCAACTCCTATGAGATTTATTCAATTCCTGTGATTCTCCACCACTTTATGTAACCAAATCAAGCTTCTTGCAAAGTGATTCATCCTGGTTTGATTGGAACGACGAAGAAGCTGTCTTATTCCCAAACTGGGAAACTGGAATCACATGATTTGAAAGTGGGATAACTTCTTCATCCCAACTCCTATGAGATTTATTCAACTTCCTGGTGATTCTCCACCACTTTATGTAACCAAATCAAGCTTCTTACAAAGTGATTCATCCTGGTTTGATTGGAACGACGAAGAAGCTGTCCTATTCCAAACTGGGAAACTGGAATCACATGATTTGAAAGTGGGATAACTTCTTCATCCCAACTCCTATGAGATTTATTCAACTTCCTGGTGATTCTCCAACACTTTATGTAACCAAATCAAGCTTCTTACAAAGTGATTCATTGGTTTGATTGGAACGACGAAGAAGCTGTCCTATTCCCAAACTGGGAAACTGGAATCACATGATTTGAAAGTGGGATAACTTCTTCATCCCAACTCCTATGAGATTTATTCAACTTCCTGGTGATTCTCCACCACTTTATTGACCAAATCAAGCTTCTTAAAGTGATTCATCCTGGTTTGATTGGAACGACGAAGAAGCTGTCCTATTCCCAAACTGGGAAACTGGAATCACCTGATTTGAAAGTGGGATAACTTCTTCATCCCAACTCCTATGAGATTTATTCAACTTCCTGGTGATTCTCCACCACTTTATGTAACCAAATCAAGCTTCTTACAAAGTGATTCATCCTGGTTTGATTGGAACGACGAAGAAGCTGTCCTATTCCCAAACTGGGAAACTGGAATCACATGATTTGAAAGTGGGATAACTTCTTCATCCCAACTCCTATGAGATTTATTCAATTCCTGGTGATTCTCCACCACTTTATGTAACCAAATCAAGCTCATAAAGTGATTCATCCTGGTTTGATTGGAACGACGAAGAAGCTGTCCTATTCCCAAACTGGGGAACTGGAATCACATGATTTGAAAGTGGGATAACTTCTTCATCCCAACTCCTATGAGATTTATTCAACTTCCTGGTGATTCTCCACCACTTTATGTAACCAAATCAAGCTTCTTGCAAAGTGATTCATCCTGGTTTGATTGGAACGACGAAGAAGCTGTCCTATTCCCAAACTGGGAAACTGGAATCACATGATTTGAAAGTGGGATAACTTCTTCATCCCAACTCCTATGAGATTTATTCAACTTCCTGGTGATTCTCCACCACTTTATGTAACCAAATCAAGCTTCTTGCAAAGTGATTCATCCTGGTTTGATTGGAACGACGAAGAAGCTGTCCTATTCCCAAACTGGGAAACTGGAATCACATGATTTGAAAGTGGGATAACTTCTTCATCCCAACTCCTATGAGATTTATTCAACTTCCTGGTGATTCTCCACCACTTTATGTAACCAAATCAAGCTTCTTGAAGTGATTCATCCTGGTTTGATTGGAACGACGAAGAAGAAGCTGTCCTATTCCCAAACTGGGAAACTGGAATCACATGATTTGAAAGTGGGATAACTTCTTCATCCCAACTCCTATGAGATTTATTCAACTTCCTGGTGATTCTCCACCACTTTATGTAACCAAATCAAGCTTCTTACAAAGTGATTCATCCTGGTTTGATTGGAACGACGAAGAAGCTGTCCTATTCCCAAACTGGGAAATGAAATCACTATGATTTATTCAACTTCCGGTGATTCTCCACCACTTTATGTAACCAAATCAAGCTTCTTGCAAAGTGATTCATCCTGGTTTGATTGGAACGACGAAGAAGCTGTCCTATTCCCAAACTGGGAAACTGGAATCACATGATTTGAAAGTGGGATAACTTCTTCATCCCAACTCCTATGAGATTTATTACTTCCTGGTGATTCTCCACCACTTTTGTAACCAAATCAAGCTTCTTGCAAAGTGATTCATCCTGGTTTGATTGGAACGACGAAGAAGAAGCTGTCCTATTCCCAAACTGGGAAACTGGAATCACATGATTTGAAAGTGGGATAACTTCTTCATCCCAACTCCTATGAGATTTATTCAACTTCCTGGTGATTCTCCACCACTTATGTTACCAAATCAAGCTTCTTGCAAAGTGATTCATCCTGGTTTGATTGGAACGACGAAGAAGCTGTCCTATTCCCAAACTGGGAAACTGGAATCACATGATTTGAAAGTGGGATAACTTCTTCATCCCAACTCCTATGAGATTTATTCAACTTCCGGGTGATTCTCCACCACTTTATGTAACCAAATCAAGCTTCTTACAAAGTGATTCAACCTGGTTTGATTGGAAAAAAAACAACGAAGAAGCTGTCCATTCCCAAAGTGGGAAACTTTCATTCACTCCTATGATTTATTCAACTTCCGGGTGATTCCTCCACCACTTATGTAACCAAATCAAGCTTATTGCAAAGTGATTCATCCTGGTTTGATTGGAACGACGAAGAAGCTGTCCTATTCCCAAACTGGGAAACTGGAATCACATGATTTGAAAGTGGGATAACTTCTTCATCCCAACTCCTATGAGATTTATTCAACTTCCTGGTGATTCTCCACCAATTATGTACCAAATCAAGCTTCTTACAAAGTGATTCATCCTGGTTTGATTGGAACGACGAAGAAGCTGTCCTATTCCCAAACTGGGAAACTGGAATCACCTGATTTGAAAGTGGGATAACTTCTTCATCCCAACTCCTATGAGATTTATTCAACTTCCGGGTGATTCTCCACCACTTTATGTAACCAAATCAAGCTTATTGCAAAGTGATTCATCCTGGTTTGATTGGAACGACGAAGAAGCTGTCCTATTCCCAAACTGGGAAACTGGAATCACATGATTTGAAAGTGGGATAACTTCTTCATCCCAACTCCTATGAGATTTATTCAACTTCCTGGTGATTCTCCACCACTTTATGTAACCAAATCAAGCTTCTGCAAAGTGATTCATCCTGGTTTGATTGGAACGACGAAGAAGCTGTCCTATTCCCAAACTGGGAAACTGGAATCACATGATTTGAAAGTGGGATAACTTCTTCATCCCAACTCCTATGAGATTTATTCAACTTCCTGGTGATTCTCCACCACTTTATGTAACCAAATCAAGCTTCTTGCAAAGTGATTCATCCTGGTTTGATTGGAACGACGAAGAAGCTGTCCTATTCCCAAACTGGGAAACTGGAATCACATGATTTGAAAGTGGGATAACTTCTTCATCCCAACTCCTATGAGATTTATTCAACTTCCTGGTGATTCTCCACCACTTTATGTAACCAAATCAAGCTTCTTGCAAAGTGATTCATCCTGGTTTGATTGGAACGACGAAGAAGCTGTCCTATTCCCAAACTGGGAAACTGGAATCACATGATTTGAAAGTGGGATAACTTCTTCATCCCAACTCCTATGAGATTTATTCAACTTCCGGGTGATTCTCCACCACTTTATGTAACCAAATCAAGCTTCTTACAAAGTGATTCAACCTGGTTTGATTGGAACGACGAAGAAGAAGCTGTCCTATTCCCCAAACTGGGAAATGACAATACCCTGAGATTTATTCAACTTCCGGGTGATTCTCCACCACTTTATGTAACCAAATCAAGCTTCTTGCAAAGTGATTCAGCCTGGTTTGATTGGAACGACGAAGAAGCTGTCCTATTCCCAAACTGGGAAACTGGAATCACATGATTTGAAAGTGGGATAACTTCTTCATCCCAACTCCTATGAGATTTATTCAACTTCCTGGTGATTCTCCACCAATTTATGTAACCAAATCAAGCTTCTTCAAAGTGATTCATCCTGGTTTGATTGGAACGACGAAGAAGCTGTCCTATTCCCAAACTGGGAAACTGGAATCACCTGATTTGAAAGTGGGATAACTTCTTCATCCCAACTCCTATGAGATTTATTCAACTTCCGGGTGATTCTCCACCACTTTATGTAACCAAATCAAGCTTATTGCAAAGTGATTCATCCTGGTTTGATTGGAACGACGAAGAAGCTGTCCTATTCCCAAACTGGGAAACTGGAATCACATGATTTGAAAGTGGGATAACTTCTTCATCCCAACTCCTATGAGATTTATTCAACTTCCTGGTGATTCTCCACCAATTTATGTAACCAAATCAAGCTTCTTGCAAAGTGATTCATCCTGGTTTGATTGGAACGACGAAGAAGCTGTCCTATTCCCAAACTGGGAAACTGGAATCACATGATTTGAAAGTGGGATAACTTCTTCATCCCAACTCCTATGAGATTTATTCAACTTCCTGTGATTCTCCACCACTTTATGTAACCAAATCAAGCTTCTTGCAAAGTGATTCATCCTGGTTTGATTGGAACGACGAAGAAGCTGTCCTATTCCCAAACTGGGAAACTGGAATCACATGATTTGAAAGTGGGATAACTTCTTCATCCCAACTCCTATGAGATTTATTCAACTTCCTGGTGATTCTCCACCACTTTATGTAACCAAATCAAGCTTCTTGCAAAGTGATTCATCTGGTTTGATTGGAACGACGAAGAAGCTGTCCTATTCCCAAACTGGGAAACTGGAATCACATGATTTGAAAGTGGGATAACTTCTTCATCCCAACTCCTATGAGATTTATTCAACTTCCGGGTGATTCTCCACCACTTTATGAACCAAATCAAGCTTACAAAGTGATTCATCCTGGTTTGATTGGAACGAAGAAGAAGCTGTCCTATTCCCAAACTGGGAAGGGAAAAATGAAATCCATGATTTATTCAACTTCCGGGTGATTCTCCACCACTTTATGTAACCAAATCAAGCTTATTGCAAAGTGATTCATCCTGGTTTGATTGGAACGACGAAGAAAGAAGCTGTCCTATTCCCAAACTGGGAAACTGGAATCACTGATTTGAAAGTGGGATAACTTCTTCATCCCAACTCCTATGAGATTTATTCAACTTCCTGGTGATTCTCCACCAATTTATGTAACCAAATCAAGCTTCTACAAAGTGATTCATCCTGGTTTGATTGGAACGACGAAGAAGCTGTCCTATACCCAAACTGGGAAACTGGAATCACTGATTTGAAAGTGGGATAACTTCTTCATCCCAACTCCTATGAGATTTATTCAACTGGTGATTCTCCACCACTTTATGTAACCAAATCAAGCTTATTGCAAAGTGATTCATCCTGGTTTGATTGGAACGACGAAGAAGCTGTCCTATTCCCAAACTGGGAAACTGGAATCACATGATTTGAAAGTGGGATAACTTCTTCATCCCAACTCCTATGAGATTTATTCAGTTTCCTGGTGATTTCACCAATTTATGTAACCAAATCAAGCTTCTTGCAAAGTGATTCATCCTGGTTTGATTGGAACGACGAAGAAGCTGTCCTATTCCCAAACTGGGAAACTGGAATCACATGATTTGAAAGTGGGATAACTTCTTCATCCCAACTCCTATGAGATTTATTCAACTTCCTGGTGATTCTCCACCACTTTATGTAACCAAATCAAGCTTCTTGCAAAGTGATTCATCCTGGTTTGATTGGAACGACGAAGAAGCTGTCCTATTCCCAAACTGGGAAACTGGAATCACATGATTTGAAAGTGGGATAACTTCTTCATCCCAACTCCTATGAGATTTATTCAACTTCCTGGTGATTCTCCACCACTTTATGTAACCAAATCAAGCTTCTTACAAAGTGATTCAACCTGGTTTGATTGGAACGACGAAGAAGCTGTCCTATTCCCAAACTGGGAACTGTAATCACATGATTTGAAAGTGGGATAACTTCTTCATCCCAACTCCTATGAGATTTATTCAACTTCCGGTGATTCTCCACCACTTTATGTAACCAAATCAAGCTTCTTGCAAAGTGATTCACCTGGTTTGATTGGAACGACGAAGAAGCTGTCCTATTCCCAAACTGGGAAACTGGAATCACCTGATTTGAAAGTGGGATAACTTCTTCATCCCAACTCCTATGAGATTTATTCAACTTCCTGGTGATTCTCCACCAATTTATGTAACCAAATCAAGCTTCTTGCAAAGTGATTCATCCTGGTTTGATTGGAACGACGAAGAAGCTGTCCTATTCCCAAACTGGGAAACTGGAATCACATGATTTGAAAGTGGGATAACTTCTTCATCCCAACTCCTATGAGATTTATTCAACTTCCTGGTGATTCTCCACCACTTTATGTACCAAATCAAGCTTCTTGCAAAGTGATTCATCCTGGTTTGATTGGAACGAAGAAGAAGCTGTCCTATTCCCAAACTGGGAACTGTAATCACATGATTTGAAAGTGGGATAACTTCTTCATCCCAACTCTTATGAGATTTATTCAACTTCCGGTGATTCTCCACCACTTTATGTAACCAAATCAAGCTTCTTCAAAGTGATTCATCCTGGTTTGATTGGAACGACGAAGAAGCTGTCCTATTCCCAAACTGGGAAACTGGAATCACATGATTTGAAAGTGGGATAACTTCTTCATCCCAACTCCTATGAGATTTATTCAACTTCCTGGTGATTCTCCACCACTTTATGTAACCAAATCAAGCTTCTTACAAAGTGATTCATCCTGGTTTGATTGGAACGACGACGAAGAAGCTGTCCTATTCCCAAACTGGGAACTGGAATCACATGATTTGAAAGTGGGATAACTTCTTCATCCCAACTCCTATGAGATTTATTCAACTCCGGGTGATTCTCCACCACTTTATGTAACCAAATCAAGCTTATGCAAAGTGATTCATCCTGGTTTGATTGGAACGACGAAGAAGCTGTCCTATTCCCAAACTGGGAAACTGGAATCACATGATTTGAAAGTGGGATAACTTCTTCATCCCAACTCCTATGAGATTTATTCAACTTCCTGGTGATTCTCCACCACTTTTGTAACCAAATCAAGCTTCTTGCAAAGTGATTCATCTGGTTTGATTGGAACGACGAAGAAGCTGTCCTATTCCCAAACTGGGAAACTGGAATCACATGATTTGAAAGTGGGATAACTTCTTCATCCCAACTCCTATGAGATTTATTCAATTCCTGGTGATTCTCCACCACTTTATGTACCAAATCAAGCTTCTTAAAGTGATTCATCCTGGTTTGATTGGAACGACGAAGAAGCTGTCCTATTCCCAAACTGGGACTGGAATCACATGATTTGAAAGTGGGATAACTTCTTCATCCCAACTCCTATGAGATTTATTCAACTTCCGGTGATTCTCCACCACTTTATGTAACCAAATCAAGCTTCTTACAAAGTGATTCATCCTGGTTTGATTGGAACGACGACGAAGAAGCTGTCCTATTCCCAAACTGGGAAACTGGAATCACCTGATTTGAAAGTGGGATAACTTCTTCATCCCAACTCCTATGAGATTTATTCAACTTCCTGGTGATTCTCCACCAATTTATGTAACCAAATCAAGCTTCTTACAAAGTGATTCATCCTGGTTTGATTGGAACGACGAAGAAGCTGTCCTATTCCCAAACTGGGAAACTGGAATCACCTGATTTGAAAGTGGGATAACTTCTTCATCCCAACTCCTATGAGATTTATTCAACTTCCTGGTGATTCTCCACCACTTTATGTAACCAAATCAAGCTTATTGCAAAGTGATTCATCCTGGTTTGATTGGAACGACGAAGAAGCTGTCCTATTCCCAAACTGGGAAACTGGAATCACATGATTTGAAAGTGGGATAACTTCTTCATCCCAACTCCTATGAGATTTATTCAATTCCTGGTGATTTCCACACCATTTTTGTAACCAAATCAAGCTTCTTATTGCAAAGTGATTCATCTGGTTTGATTGGAACGACGAAGAAGCTGTCCTATTCCAAACTGGGAAACTGGAATCACATGATTTGAAAGTGGGATAACTTCTTCATCCCAACTCCTATGAGATTTATTCAACTTCCGGGTGATTCTCCACCACTTTATGTAACCAAATCAAGCTTCTTGAAGTGATTCATCCTGGTTTGATTGGAACGACGAAGAAGCTGTCATATTCCCAAACTGGGAAACTGGAATCACATGATTTGAAAGTGGGATAACTTCTTCATCCCAACTCCTATGAGATTTATTCAATTTCCTGGTGATTCTCCACCACTTTATGTAACCAAATCAAGCTTCTTGCAAAGTGATTCATCCTGGTTTGATTGGAACGACGAAGAAGCTGTCCTATTCCCAAACTGGGAAACTGGAATCACTGATGATTTGAAAGTGGGATAACTTCTTCATCCCAACTCCTATGAGATTTATTCAACTTCCTTGGTGATTCTCCACCACTTATGTACCAAATCAAGCTTCTTGCAAAGTGATTCACCTGGTTTGATTGGAACGACGAAGAAGCTGTCCTATTCCCAAACTGGGAAACTGGAATCACATGATTTGAAAGTGGGATAACTTCTTCATCCCAACTCCTATGAGATTTATTCAACTTCCGGGTGATTCTCCACCACTTATGTAACCAAATCAAGCTTCTTACAAAGTGATTCAGCCTGGTTTGATTGGAACGACGAAGAAGCTGTCCTATTCCCAAACTGGAAACTGAAATCAATTCTTTATTCCAACTTCCGGGTGATTCTCCACCACTCTATGTAACCAAATCAAGCTTATTGCAAAGTGATTCAGCCTGGTTTGATTGGAACGACGAAGAAGCTGTCCTATTCCGAAACTGGGAAACTGGAATCACCTGATTTGAAAGTGGGATAACTTCTTCATCCCAACTCCTATGAGATTTATTCAACTTCCTGGTGATTCTCCACCAATTTATGTAACCAAATCAAGCTTCTTATAAAGTGATTCATCCTGGTTTGATTGGAACGACGAAGAAGCTGTCCTATTCCCAAACTGGGAAACTGGAATCACATGATTTGAAAGTGGGATAACTTCTTCATCCCAACTCCTATGAGATTTATTCAACTTCCGGGTGATTCTCCACCACTTTATGTAACCAAATCAAGCTTATTGCAAAGTGATTCATCCTGGTTTGATTGGAACGACGAAGAAGCTGTCCTATTCCCAAACTGGGAAACTGGAATCACATGATTTGAAAGTGGGATAACTTCTTCATCCCAACTCCTATGAGATTTAATCAGTTTCCTGGTGATTCTCCACCAATTTTTGTAACCAAATCAAGCTTCTTGCAAAGTGATTCATCCTGGTTTGATTGGAACGACGAAGAAGCTGTCCTATTCCCAAACTGGGAAACTGGAATCATGATTTGAAAGTGGGATAACTTCTTCATCCCAACTCCTATGAGATTTATTCAACTTCCTGGTGATTCTCCACCACTTTATGTAACCAAATCAAGCTTCTTGCAAAGTGATTCATCCTGGTTTGATTGGAACGACGAAGAAGAAGCTGTCCTATTCCCAACTGGGAAACTGGAATCACATGATTTGAAAGTGGGATAACTTCTTCATCCCAACTCCTATGAGATTTATTCAACTTCCGGTGATTCTCCACCACTTTATGTAACCAAATCAAGCTTCTTACAAAGTGATTCATCCTGGTTTGATTGGAACGACGAAGAAGCTGTCCTATTCCCAAACTGGGAAACTGGAATCACATGATTTGAAAGTGGGATAACTTCTTCATCCCAACTCCTATGAGATTTATTCAACTTCGGGTGATTCTCCACCACTTTATGTAACCAAATCAAGCTTATGCAAAGTGATTCATCCTGGTTTGATTGGAACGACGAAGAAGCTGTCCTATTCCCAAACTGGGAAACTGGAATCATGATTTGAAAGTGGGATAACTTCTTCATCCCAACTCCTATGAGATTTAAACTTCCTGGTGATTCTCCACCAATTTTTGTAACCAAATCAAGCTTCTTGCAAAGTGATTCATCCTGGTTTGATTGGAACGACGAAGAAGCTGTCTATTCCCAAACTGGGAAACTGGAATCACATGATTTGAAAGTGGGATAACTTCTTCATCCCAACTCCTATGAGATTTATTCAACTTCCTGGTGATTCTCCACCACTTTATGTAACCAAATCAAGCTTCTTACAAAGTGATTCATCCTGGTTTGATTGGAACGACGAAGAAGCTGTCCTATTCCCAAACTGGGGAACTGGAATCACATGATTTGAAAGTGGGATAACTTCTTCATCCCAACTCCTATGAGATTTATTCAACTTCCTGGTGATTCTCCACCACTTTATGTAACCAAATCAAGCTTCTTACAAAGTGATTCATCCTGGTTTGATTGGAACGACGAAGAAGCTGTCCTATTCCCAAACTGGGAACTGGAATCACATGATTTGAAAGTGGGATAACTTCTTCATCCCAACTCCTATGAGATTTATTCAATTCCTGGTGATTCTCCACCATTTATGTAACCAAATCAAGCTTCTTGCAAAGTGATTCATCCTGGTTTGATTGGAACGACGAAGAAGCTGTCCTATTCCCAAACTGGGAAACTGGAATCACATGATTTGAAAGTGGGATAACTTCTTCATCCCAACTCCTATGAGATTTATTCAACTTCCTGGTGATTCTCCACCAATTTCTGTAACCAAATCAAGCTTCTTGCAAAGTGATTCATCCTGGTTTGATTGGAACGACGAAGAAGCTGTCCTATTCCAAACTGGGAAACTGGAATCACATGATTTGAAAGTGGGATAACTTCTTCATCCCAACTCCTATGAGATTTATTCAATTTCTGGTGATTCTCCACCATTTATGTAACCAAATCAAGCTTCTTGCAAAGTGATTCATCCTGGTTTGATTGGAACGACGAAGAAGCTGTCCTATTCCCAAACTGGGAAACTGGAATCACATGATTTGAAAGTGGGATAACTTCTTCATCCCAACTCCTATGAGATTTATTCAACTTCCTGGTGATTCTCCACCACTTTATGTAACCAAATCAAGCTTCTTGCAAAGTGATTCATCCTGGTTTGATTGGAACGACGAAGAAGCTGTCCTATTCCCAAACTGGGAAACTGGAATCACATGATTTGAAAGTGGGATAACTTCTTATCCCAACTCCTATGAGATTTATTCAACTTCCTGGTGATTCTCCACCACTTTATGTAACCAAATCAAGCTTCTTGCAAAGTGATTCATCCTGGTTTGATTGGAACGACGAAGAAGCTGTCCTATTCCCAAACTGGGAAACTGGAATCACATGATTTGAAAGTGGGATAACTTCTTCATCCCAACTCCTATGAGATTTATTCAACTTCCGGGTGATTTCTCCACCACTTTATGTAACCAAATCAAGCTTCTGCAAAGTGATTCATCCTGGTTTGATTGGAACGACGAAGAAGCTGTCCTATTCCCAAACTGGGAAAGGAAATCACTATGATTTATTCAACTTCCTGGTGATTCTCCACCACTTTATGTAACCAAATCAAGCTCTTGCAAAGTGATTCATCCTGGTTGATTGGAAGAGAAGAAGAAGCTGTCCTATTCCCAAACTGGGAAACTGGAATCACATGATTTGAAAGTGGGATAACTTCTTCATCCCAACTCCTATGAGATTTATTCAACTTCCTGTGATTCTCCACCACTTTATGTAACCAAATCAAGCTTCTTACAAAGTGATTCATCCTGGTTTGATTGGAACGACGAAGAAGCTGTCCTATTCCCAAACTGGGAAACTGGAACTGAAATCACATGATTTATTCAAACTTCCGGTGATTCTCCACCACTTTATGTAACCAAATCAAGCTTCTTGCAAAGTGATTCATCCTGGTTTGATTGGAACGACGAAGAAGCTGTCCTATTCCCAAACTGGGAAACTGGAATCACATGATTTGAAAGTGGGATAACTTCTTCATCCCAACTCCTATGAGATTTATTCAACTTCCTGGTGATTCTCCACCAATTTATGTACCAAATCAAGCTTCTTGCAAAGTGATTCATCCTGGTTTGATTGGAACGACGAAGAAGCTGTCCTATTCCCAAACTGGGAAACTGGAATCACATGATTTGAAAGTGGGATAACTTCTTCATCCCAACTCCTATGAGATTTATTCAACTTCCTGGTGATTCTCCACCACTTATGAACCAAATCAAGCTTCTTACAAAGTGATTCATCCTGGTTTGATTGGAACGACGAAGAAGCTGTCCTATTCCCAAACTGGGAACTGGAATCACATGATTTATTTCAAATTCCTGGTGATTCTCCACCACTTTATGTAACCAAATCAAGCTTCTTGCAAAGTGATTCATCCTGGTTTGATTGGAACGACGAAGAAACTGTCCTATTCCCAAACTGGGAAACTGAATCACATGATTTGAAAGTGGGATAACTTCTTCATCCCAACTCCTATGAGATTTACAACTTCCTGGTGATTCTCCACCAATTTTTAACCAAATCAAGCTTCTTGCAAAGTGATTCATCCTGGTTTGATTGGAACGACGAAGAAGCTGTCCTATTCCCAAACTGGGAAACTGGAATCAATGATTTGAAAGTGGATAACTTCTTCATCCCAACTCCTATGAGATTTATTCAACTTCCTGTGATTCTCCACCACTTTATGTACCAAATCAAGCTTTTGCAAAGTGATTCATCCTGGTTTGATTGGAACGACGAAGAAGAAGCTGTTTATTCCCAAACGGGAAACTGGAATCCCTGATTTGAAAGTGGGATAACTTCTTCATCCCAACTCCTATGAGATTTATTCAACTTCCGGGGTGATTCTCCACCACTTTATGTAACCAAATCAAGCTTCTTACAAAGTGATTCTCCTGGTTTGATAGAACGACGAAGAAGATGTCCTATTCCCAAAACTGGG
>NW_026015549.1:0-18301 GCF_020379485.1 Brassica napus
AAGAGAATAAGAGATAGATTAAGAAAGAGTAAGAGATTATGAGACTAATGGAGAATCACATTGTGAATTGTGTAGAGAGATTAAGTGATTAGAACTGTCTAATTTTATTAATGAAAGATTCACAATAATAAGAGACAGCTTAGGCGACTATGGTTTAGAATAAGCCACTATTACAATGATAAGCTTTTGCTTTAATTCAAATGCTCCAATTAGCTCTCTCCTCTTAAGGATAAGGTTGCTTTAGCTTTTGCCAGCCTTGGACCGGCTGTCATGCGCTCCCCCCTTTTCCATTCAACGGTTGATGTCTTTGGTAGCAATGCAAGACTCTTCTCTCTCCAAATTACTTAGGTAACTTTGTTTCACCTTTGGCGAGTTACTCCCTCACCCTGTACGGCCTGTACGGCTCATGTACGGCCTTGTACGGATGCTACTTCACTTGCTTCACTCTCTCCCTCAATCATCCTTTCCCATCTCCCTATCTTCTCATATACTAACCTCTTCTCAACACTCCCCCTCAAGCTTAGCTTTGTGAAAGCCTAAGCTTGGAAGCCATGAGATCTTCCTCATTAAAAACCTCACCAAGGAAAACCCATTGGGACAAAACCTTGATGAGGGAAAAAGAGTAAAGACCTCACAGCCAAAGGGGATCAGCTCCTTCTCTTCCCAAGATCAATGAGGCCCAACCTGATGTGAATGGACTCCATTGTCTTCTGTCTTGCAGCCTTGGTGAACACATCAGCCAACTGATCTTCACTTCTTGTGTAGCATGGCAAGATGACTCCTAAGATGATCATCTGCCTCACCTTGTGACAATCCACTTCAATGTGCTTGGTTCTCTCATGGAACACCGAGTTGGAGGCAATGTGGATGGCAGCTTGGTTATCACAATGCATTGTCATTGGCGTGGCTTGATCAATCTCCAAATGCTTCAAGATGCCTTTGATCCACACCAGCTCGTTGGTAAGCTTCAGCATAGCTCTATACTCAGCTTCTGCACTTGAGCAAGACACCACCTTCTGCTTCTTACTCTTCCAAGTAACCAAGTTGCCTCCAATGAATGTGCAATAGCCTGTGGTTGATCTCCTGTCTGCTCTATCACCAGCCCAATCCGCATCACAGTATCCAACCACTTCAGTGCTCCCATTGCAACCCATCCATACTCCTTGATCAGGTGAGCCGTTGAGATACATCAAGATTCTCTCCACCATGCGCCAATGATGCTCCTTAGGCACTTGCATGTGTTGACTCACCTGATTCACAGCAAAACAAATGTCAGGTCTAGTTATGGTAAGGTAAATCAATTTACCAACTAGTTTTCTATAGAGTTTAGGATCCTGATAAGGTTTGCTGTCTTCAATCTCCCCCTCTCGTGGGACTTTGTAGCCATCCTCCATAGGCATCCTTGCTGTCTTGCCTCCATAAGCACCTGCACCTTTCAAAAGATCAAGTGTATACTTCCTTTGGGACATGAACAAACCTTCCTTGGATCTACATATCTCAATTCCAAGAAAGTATTTCATTTCTCCCAAGTCTTTAATCTCAAACATGGATTTAAGGAACTCCTTGGTTGCTATGATACCTTCCTTATCACTCCTCCTGTGATAATGATATCATCAACATACACAAGGAGTGCAATCATACCTGAGGGAGTAGTGAGAGTGAAGAGGGTGTGGTCTAGTTCAGACTTCTTGAAGCCTCGGCCATTCAGAGTAGTACTCAGCTTGTTGTACCAAGCTCTTGGTGATTGCTTCAGTCCATAGATAGCTTTCTTCAGTCTCAACACATTCCCTCTTTCACTAAGTGTTCCAAGCCTGGAGGTGGATGCATATACACTTCATCCTCCAGCTCTCCTTGTAGGAATGCATTCTTCACATCCATTTGCCATAAGCCCCATCCAAGATTCACAGCCAAGCTTAATACAATCCGGATTGTGTGTAGTTTAGCTACTGGTGCAAAGGTTTCAATGTAATCCTCTCCATAAGTTTGAGTGAAACCTCTTGCAACCAGTCTTGACTTCTTCCTCTCAACTGTTCCATCAGCCTTATACTTGATTGTGAAGATCCATCTACTAGTCACAGCCTTCTTCCCTTTGGTAACTCACTCTCATACCATGTATCATTCTTGATCATAGCTCCTGCCTCAGCTCCAACTGATTCCTTCCATTCCTTATCCATTATTGCCTCTTCATAGCTTCTTGGAATGTAATTCTCATCCAAGTTTACCATAAAAGCACAATGTTCTTCAGGGTATTGAGCAAAGGAGCACACAGCTTGAGAGGGATGCTCCACAGCTTGGGCATTGTAGTACACTCGCGTGTTTACCCAACTGGAAGGATCCTTCCTCAGCCTTGTGCTTCTTCTCAATACAGGTTGTTCTTGTTCTTGAACCGGTTCATCTTGTGTACTTGGTTCTTGAACTCCACTCTGATGTTCTTCATCTTCTTGGCTTTGCTCACCTTGATGATGAGAACCTGAGTTGATCTCTTCTCCTTCTTCACTCAAGCCGACTCCTTCTTGGCCATTTTCTTGAGTTTCAGGTTCACTTCCCCCCTCATGATCAAGGTGAGGTGTTTGTGTAGCTCTAAGAGGTTCATTGGAGCTTCCTCTCTGGCCTCCACCACTCGCAGACTGATCCTGGTTCATCCTGATGCCTAGACCCTCTAGGATAGTCCTTAAGACTCCAGCCTTATCTGATGTGAGATCCTTCAATTCCTCTTGATTCTTCTCCTCATAGTACCCTCTTTCTTCAATGAACTTCACATCTCTAGATACAAGTACTCTTCTAGCTTCTGGATCATAACACTTGTATCCTTTTTGAGTTGTTGAGTAGCCAATGAACATTGCCTTCCTGCTTCTTGCTTCTAACTTGTTTCTCAACTCTCCTGGTACCAGCACATAGCATAAACACCCAAATACTCTTAAGTACTCTACTGATGGCTTGTGCTTGTTGAGAACCTCAAATGGTGCTTGATCCCTTAGCACCTTGGTGGGAATCCGGTTGATCAAGTAGCATGCAGTTGCAACTGCATCACTCCAAAATCTCTTTGGGACATTGGCTTGAAACATCAGTGATCTAGCAACCTCCATCAAGTGCCTGTTCTTCCTCTCAGCCACCCCATTCTGTTGTGGAGTATAGGGACAGCTTGTTTGATGCAAGATCCCATGATGATTCAGATGGCTCTTGAACGCATAGCTTGTGTACTCTCCTCCATTATCTGATCTAAAAATTTTAATCTTGGCATGATAATGGTTAGTCACATAAGCTTGAAAGTTCTTAAATGCATCTATCACTCTATCTTTTGATTGGATTAAAGTTAACCAGGTGTATTTGGATTTTTCATCAATGAATGTCACAAAGTATTTATGATTATCCCTAGATATGCAAGGTGCAGTCCAAACATCAGAATGTATAAGATCAAAGCACTTATCATAAACACTAGTAGAGTTTGGAAAAACAGTTCTACAATGCTTGCCTAAAATGCAAGCTTCACAATCCTTATTTTCAAATGAAACACCTGGTAACATCAAGTTCAAAGCCCTACCATGAGGATGTCCTAATCTAGCATGCCACAAAGCATTTTTATTTAAACTAGAAGCAGAAGTAAATGAGCAGTTGTAATTGGAAACAGGTTCAAGTTCTTCAAGCAAATACAACTCTCCTTTAGTGATTCCTTTTCCAATCATTTGGCTGCTCTCAATATCCTGAAACTTCACATCATTAGGACTGAATATAACGTTGCAATTCAAATCAGTTGTGCACTTCTTGACAGATAACAAGTTAGATGTAAAATCAGGCATATAGAAAGCTCTAGAGTTTTTATCAAACAATTTCAAGTTTCCTATTCCTCTAATAGGTATCTTATCTCCATTTGCAATCATAACATGTCCATTAGTTGGTTCTATATCTTTAATGAGGTTTGTATCACTAATCATGTGATGAGATGCACCAGAATCAACAATTAATGGCTTAGTTATGTTGCTAGCAGTATGACAAAGGTTCAAAGATGATCTAAATGCTTTAAGTTCTTGATTCATCCTAGCATTTCTATCAAAGGTGTACTCGGCTCTAGCATTGTCACTACTCTTAATGCTATTCATCCTAGCAATGTCAGTAACATATGAGAAGTATCATAGTCCTAGCTATCATTGATGCACCAAAAGAGTACCCATGAATGTTACCATTCTCCTTGAGCATTTTGATGAGTGCATCCATCTCGGATCTCCTTATGAAGTCCTGATCATTGCCGCGGATGTTAGGAGTTGCTGAGTATGTCACCAGTGCCTTGCCATCACCCTCACGCCCCTCTCCTTCAGCTCCACGGTTAGATGGTCCTGCTCCATCAGATACATGCGCCCTTGCCTCCCTTTCCTTCATGAACTTCGCCGGCTTCAAATGGGGATGAAGTATCCAGCACTGGCTCTTCTTGTGTCCATGCTTCTTGCAATGATCACAGTTGCCATTGAACTTCCTATCCTCATACTTGCCGTGAGCTGCTTTGTTGGCTTGTGGAGTCTCTTCATGATCAGATTGCACAGCATTTGCAAGAGAGAGCTCCCCCTTGCCTCCAAACAAGCCAATGGAGCCTTGCTCCTTTTGTATCTGAGCACACGCCTCCCCTAGATCAGGTAGCTTCTTGGACCTCAACATGTGCTGGATTAGACCAGTGTAGCTTGGATTCAGCGTGAGTAAGAGCCCAAAGACCTTGTCCTGCTCACGCCTCTCATTTAGGAGCTCTGGAACAAGTGTACTTGGCCTTAGCATCTCCAACTCAGACCACAGTGACCGGAACCTTCCCAAATGCTTGGTAAACTCCATGTCTTCTTGAGACAACCCATTGATTGCCTTCTTTACTTCAAACACACGGCTCAGATTGGAGGTGTTTCCATACACCTTCTTCAGTGTGTCCCACAGCTCCTTGGCTGTCTCACAGTAGCTATAAGCATCCAGTATAGCTGGCTGCAACGAGGCATGAAGAACTGACATCACCATCATGTCTTCTTGCTGCCACTTCTCAGCTTCACTCTCCGAGACACTCTCCTTGTCTCCTCCTTGGGTAATCAGCTTAGGAGCCTCACCAGATGTGATGTGCTTCCATAAGCCCTTGCTTCCCACAGCAGTCTTCACCATCCTAGACCATACTAGGTAGTTACTTCCCTTGAAAGTCACCGCAACCTTCATCTTCATCCCGCTTTCCATCTTCAACAACTTCACTTCAATAGCTTGCAAAAGACTTGATCTTGGACCTCAGATTCGCAACACCAGCTTCCCCACCTTGTATCTTGTCTTGTGTCTTCAAAGAACCTCCAAAGAACCAGAAAAGAACTCCCAAAAGTAGCTGAACCCTCTTTGATGTCGAAACTCTCAAGAACACTCCAAACACACTCACTTGATCTCTTAAAGCTTCACGTTTGAATCTTTAAGAGAACACCAAAGAACTCAGATTGAAATCAACCTGGCTCTGATACCATATGACTTTTGAGAAATGTAAGATAGAATCTGAGTTTATAGAGAATAAGAGATAGATTAAGAAAGAGTAGAGATTATGAGACTAATGGAGAATCATTGTGAAATGTGTAGAGAGATTTAGTGATTAGAACTGTCTAATTTTATTAATGAGAAGAGTTCACAATATATAGAGAGACAGCTTAGGCGACTAGGGTTTAGAATAAGCACTATTACAAAGGATAAGCTTTTGCTTTAATTCAAATGCTCCAATTAGCTCTCCTCTTAAGGATAAGGTTGCTTTAGCTTTTGCCACCTGGACAGGCTGTCATGCGCTCCCCTTCTTCCCATCAACGGTCTTGATGTCTTTGGTAGCAAGGCAAGACTCCTTCTTCTCATCTCACAAAGTTACTTAGGTAACTTTGTTTCATCACCTTTGGCCGAGTTACTCTCTCAACCTGTACGGCCTTGTACGGCTCATGTACGGCCTTGTACGGATGCTTACTTCAGCTTGCCTTCACTCTCCCTCAGATCATCCTTTCCTCATCTCCTTAACTTCTCATATACTAACCTCTTCTCAACATAATTCAACTTCCTGGTGATTCTCCACCACTTTATGTATCCAAATCAAGCTTCTTGCAAAGTGATTCATCCTGGTTTGATTGGAACGACGAAGAAGCTGTCCTATTCCCAAACTGGGAAACTGGAATCACCTGATTAGAAAGTGGGATAACTTCTTCATCCCAACTCCTATGAGATTAATTCAACTTCCTGGTGATTCTCCACCACTTTATCCAAATCAAGCTTTTACAAAGTGATTCATCCTGGTTTGATTGGAACGCCGAAGAAGCTGTCCTATTCCCAAACTGGGAAACTGGAATCACCTGATTAGAAAGTGGGATAACTTCTTCATCCCAACTCCTATGAGATTTATTCAACTTCCTGGTGTTTCTCCACCACTTTATGTATCCAAATCAAGCTTCTTACAAAGTGATTCATCCTGGTGTTATTGGAACGACGAAGAAGCTGTCCTATTCCCAAACTGGGAAACTGGAATCACCTGATTAGAAAGTGGGATAACTTCTTCATCCCAACTCCTATGAGATTTATTCAACTTCCTGGTGTTTCTCCACCACTTTATGTATCCAAATCAAGCTTCTTACAAAGTGATTCATCCTGGTTTATTGGAACGACGAAGAAGCTGTCCTATTCCCAAACTGGGAAACTGGAATCACCTGATTAGAAAGTGGGATAACTTCTTCATCCCAACTCCTATGAGATTAATTCAACTTCCTGGTGATTCTCCACCACTTTATGTATCCAAATCAAGCTTCTTACAAAGTGATTCATCCTGGTTTATTGGAACGACGAAGAAGCTGTCCTATTCCCAAACTGGGAAACTGGAATCACCTGATTAGAAAGTGGGATAACTTCTTCATCCCAACTCCTATGAGATTATTCAACTTCCTGGTGATTCTCCACCACTTTATGTATCCAAATCAAGCTTCTTACAAAGTGATTCATCCTGGTGTTATTGGAACGACGAAGAAGCTGTCCTATTCCCAAACTGGGAAACTGGAATCACCTGATTAGAAAGTGGGATAACTTCTTCATCCCAACTCCTATGAGATTTATTCAACTTCCTGGTGATTCTCCACCACTTTATGTATCCAAATCAAGCTTCTTACAAAGTGATTCATCCTGGTTTGATTGGAACGACGAAGAAGCTGTCCTATTCCCAAACTGGGAAACTGGAATCACCTGATTAGAAAGTGGGATAACTTCTTCATCCCAACTCCTATGAGATTAATTCAACTTCCTGGTGATTCTCCACCACTTTATGTATCCAAATCAAGCTTCTTACAAAGTGATTCATCCTGGTTTGATTGGAACGACGAAGAAGCTGTCCTATTCCCAAACTGGGAAACTGGAATCACCTGATTAGAAAGTGGGATAACTTCTTCATCCCAACTCCTATGAGATTAATTCAACTTCCTGGTGATTCTCCACCACTTTATGTATCCAAATCAAGCTTCTTACAAAGTGATTCATCCTGGTGTGATTGGAACGACGAAGAAGCTGTCCTATTCCCAAACTGGGAAACTGGAATCACCTGATTAGAAAGTGGGATAACTTCTTCATCCCAACTCCTATGAGATTAATTCAACTTCCTGGTGATTCTCCACCACTTTATGTATCCAAATCAAGCTTCTTACAAAGTGATTCATCCTGGTTTGATTGGAACGACGAAGAAGCTGTCCTATTCCCAAACTGGGAAACTGGAATCACCTGATTAGAAAGTGGGATAACTTCTTCATCCCAACTCCTATGAGATTAATTCAACTTCCTGGTGATTCTCCACCACTTTATCCAAATCAAGCTTCTTACAAAGTGATTCATCCTGGTTTGATTGGAACGACGAAGAAGCTGTCCTATTCCCAAACTGGGAAACTGGAATCACCTGATTAGAAAGTGGGATAACTTCTTCATCCCAACTCCTATGAGATTTATTCAACTTCCTGGTGATTCTCCACCACTTTATGTATCCAAATCAAGCTTCTTACAAAGTGATTCATCCTGGTTTATTGGAACGACGAAGAAGCTGTCCTATTCCCAAACTGGGAAACTGGAATCACCTGATTAGAAAGTGGGATAACTTCTTCATCCCAACTCCTATGAGATTTATTCAACTTCCTGGTGTTTCTCCACCACTTTATGTATCCAAATCAAGCTTCTTACAAAGTGATTCATCCTGGTGTTATTGGAACGACGAAGAAGCTGTCCTATTCCCAAACTGGGAAACTGGAATCACCTGATTAGAAAGTGGGATAACTTCTTCATCCCAACTCCTATGAGATTAATTCAACTTCCTGGTGATTCTCCACCACTTTATGTATCCAAATCAAGCTTCTTACAAAGTGATTCATCCTGGTTTATTGGAACGACGAAGAAGCTGTCCTATTCCCAAACTGGGAAACTGGAATCACCTGATTAGAAAGTGGGATAACTTCTTCATCCCAACTCCTATGAGATTTATTCAACTTCCTGGTGATTCTCCACCACTTTATGTATCCAAATCAAGCTTCTTACAAAGTGATTCATCCTGGTGTTATTGGAACGACGAAGAAGCTGTCCTATTCCCAAACTGGGAAACTGGAATCACCTGATTAGAAAGTGGGATAACTTCTTCATCCCAACTCCTATGAGATTTATTCAACTTCCTGGTGATTCTCCAACACTTTATGTATCCAAATCAAGCTTCTTACAAAGTGATTCATCCTGGTTTGATTGGAACGACGAAGAAGCTGTCCTATTCCCAAACTGGGAAACTGGAATCACCTGATTAGAAAGTGGGATAACTTCTTCATCCCAACTCCTATGAGATTTAATTCAACTTCCTGGTGATTCTCCACCACTTTATGTATCCAAATCAAGCTTCTTACAAAGTGATTCATCCTGGTTTGATTGGAACGACGAAGAAGCTGTCCTATTCCCAAACTGGGAAACTGGAATCACCTGATTAGAAAGTGGGATAACTTCTTCATCCCAACTCCTATGAGATTAATTCAACAACTTCCTGGTGATTCTCCACCACTTTATGTATCCAAATCAAGCTTCTTACAAAGTGATTCATCCTGGTGTTATTGGAACGACGAAGAAGCTGTCCTATTCCCAAACTGGGAAACTGGAATCACCTGATTAGAAAGTGGGATAACTTCTTCATCCCAACTCCTATGAGATTTATTCAACTTCCTGGTGATTCTCCACACTTTATGTATCCAAATCAAGCTTCTTACAAAGTGATTCATCCTGGTTTGATTGGAACGACGAAGAAGCTGTCCTATTCCCAAACTGGGAAACTGGAATCACCTGATTAGAAAGTGGGATAACTTCTTCATCCCAACTCCTATGAGATTAATTCAACTTCCTGGTGATTCTCCACCACTTTATGTATCCAAATCAAGCTTCTTACAAAGTGATTCATCCTGGTTTGATTGGAACGACGAAGAAGCTGTCCTATTCCCAAACTGGGAAACTGGAATCACCTGATTAGAAAGTGGGATAACTTCTTCATCCCAACTCCTATGAGATTATTCAACTTCCTGGTGATTCTCCACCACTTTATGTATCCAAATCAAGCTTCTTACAAAGTGATTCATCCTGGTGTTATTGGAACGACGAAGAAGCTGTCCTATTCCCAAACTGGGAAACTGGAATCACCTGATTAGAAAGTGGGATAACTTCTTCATCCCAAC
Organism: Brassica napus; assembly: GCF_020379485.1. NCBI lineage: Eukaryota > Viridiplantae > Streptophyta > Magnoliopsida > Brassicales > Brassicaceae > Brassica > Brassica napus. The sequence continues at coordinate 9,699 of NW_026015549.1, forward strand.
TCCTATGAGATTTATTCAACTTCCTGGTGATTCTCCACCACTTTATGTATCCAAATCAAGCTTCTTACAAAGTGATTCATCCTGGTGTTATTGGAACGACGAAGAAGCTGTCCTATTCCCAAACTGGGAAACTGGAATCACCTGATTAGAAAGTGGGATAACTTCTTCATCCCAACTCCTATGAGATTAATTCAACTTCCTGGTGATTCTCCACCACTTTATGTATCCAAATCAAGCTTCTTACAAAGTGATTCATCCTGGTTTGATTGGAACGACGAAGAAGCTGTCCTATTCCCAAACTGGGAAACTGGAATCACCTGATTAGAAAGTGGGATAACTTCTTCATCCCAACTCCTATGAGATTTATTCAACTTCCTGGTGATTCTCCACCACTTTATGTATCCAAATCAAGCTTCTTACAAAGTGATTCATCCTGGTGTTATTGGAACGACGAAGAAGCTGTCCTATTCCCAAACTGGGAAACTGGAATCACCTGATTAGAAAGTGGGATAACTTCTTCATCCCAACTCCTATGAGATTTATTCAACTTCCTGGTGATTCTCCACCACTTTATGTATCCAAATCAAGCTTCTTACAAAGTGATTCATCCTGGTTTATTGGAACGACGAAGAAGCTGTCCTATTCCCAAACTGGGAAACTGGAATCACCTGATTAGAAAGTGGGATAACTTCTTCATCCCAACTCCTATGAGATTTATTCAACTTCCTGGTGATTCTCCACCACTTTATGTATCCAAATCAAGCTTCTTACAAAGTGATTCATCCTGGTTTATTGGAACGACGAAGAAGCTGTCCTATTCCCAAACTGGGAAACTGGAATCACCTGATTAGAAAGTGGGATAACTTCTTCATCCCAACTCCTATGAGATTTATTCAACTTCCTGGTGATTCTCCACCACTTTATGTATCCAAATCAAGCTTCTTACAAAGTGATTCATCCTGGTGTTATTGGAACGACGAAGAAGCTGTCCTATTCCCAAACTGGGAAACTGGAATCACCTGATTAGAAAGTGGGATAACTTCTTCATCCCAACTCCTATGAGATTATTCAACTTCCTGGTGATTCTCCACCACTTTATGTATCCAAATCAAGCTTCTTACAAAGTGATTCATCCTGGTTTGATTGGAACGACGAAGAAGCTGTCCTATTCCCAAACTGGGAAACTGGAATCACCTGATTAGAAAGTGGGATAACTTCTTCATCCCAACTCCTATGAGATTTATTCAACTTCCTGGTGATTCTCCACCACTTTATGTATCCAAATCAAGCTTCTTACAAAGTGATTCATCCTGGTTTGATTGGAACGACGAAGAAGCTGTCCTATTCCCAAACTGGGAAACTGGAATCACCTGATTAGAAAGTGGGATAACTTCTTCATCCCAACTCCTATGAGATTTATTCAACTTCCTGGTGATTCTCCACCACTTTATGTATCCAAATCAAGCTTCTTACAAAGTGATTCATCCTGGTGTTATTGGAACGACGAAGAAGCTGTCCTATTCCCAAACTGGGAAACTGGAATCACCTGATTAGAAAGTGGGATAACTTCTTCATCCCAACTCCTATGAGATTAATTCAACTTCCTGGTGATTCTCCACCACTTTATGTATCCAAATCAAGCTTCTTACAAAGTGATTCATCCTGGTTTGATTGGAACGACGAAGAAGCTGTCCTATTCCCAAACTGGGAAACTGGAATCACCTGATTAGAAAGTGGGATAACTTCTTCATCCCAACTCCTATGAGATTTATTCAACTTCCTGGTGATTCTCCACCACTTTATGTATCCAAATCAAGCTTCTTACAAAGTGATTCATCCTGGTGTTATTGGAACGACGAAGAAGCTGTCCTATTCCCAAACTGGGAAACTGGAATCACCTGATTAGAAAGTGGGATAACTTCTTCATCCCAACTCCTATGAGATTAATTCAACTTCCTGGTGATTCTCCACCACTTTATGTATCCAAATCAAGCTTCTTACAAAGTGATTCATCCTGGTGTTATTGGAACGACGAAGAAGCTGTCCTATTCCCAAACTGGGAAACTGGAATCACCTGATTAGAAAGTGGGATAACTTCTTCATCCCAACTCCTATGAGATTTATTCAACTTCCTGGTGATTCTCCACCACTTTATGTATCCAAATCAAGCTTCTTACAAAGTGATTCATCCTGGTTTGATTGGAACGACGAAGAAGCTGTCCTATTCCCAAACTGGGAAACTGGAATCACCTGATTAGAAAGTGGGATAACTTCTTCATCCCAACTCCTATGAGATTTATTCAACTTCCTGGTGATTCTCCACCACTTTATGTATCCAAATCAAGCTTCTTACAAAGTGATTCATCCTGGTTTGATTGGAACGACGAAGAAGCTGTCCTATTCCCAAACTGGGAAACTGGAATCACCTGATTAGAAAGTGGGATAACTTCTTCATCCCAACTCCTATGAGATTATTCAACTTCCTGGTGATTCTCCACCACTTTATGTATCCAAATCAAGCTTCTTACAAAGTGATTCATCCTGGTTGATTGGAACGACGAAGAAGCTGTCCTATTCCCAAACTGGGAAACTGGAATCACCTGATTAGAAAGTGGGATAACTTCTTCATCCCAACTCCTATGAGATTATTCAACTTCCTGGTGATTCTCCACCACTTTATGTATCCAAATCAAGCTTCTTACAAAGTGATTCATCCTGGTTTGATTGGAACGACGAAGAAGCTGTCCTATTCCCAAACTGGGAAACTGGAATCACCTGATTAGAAAGTGGGATAACTTCTTCATCCCAACTCCTATGAGATTTATTCAACTTCCTGGTGATTCTCCACCACTTTATGTATCCAAATCAAGCTTCTTACAAAGTGATTCATCCTGGTGTTATTGGAACGACGAAGAAGCTGTCCTATTCCCAAACTGGGAAACTGGAATCACCTGATTAGAAAGTGGGATAACTTCTTCATCCCAACTCCTATGAGATTTATTCAACTTCCTGGTGATTCTCCACCACTTTATGTATCCAAATCAAGCTTCTTACAAAGTGATTCATCCTGGTGTTATTGGAACGACGAAGAAGCTGTCCTATTCCCAAACTGGGAAACTGGAATCACCTGATTAGAAAGTGGGATAACTTCTTCATCCCAACTCCTATGAGATTAATTCAACTTCCTGGTGATTCTCCACCACTTTATGTATCCAAATCAAGCTTCTTACAAGTGATTCATCCTGGTTTGATTGGAACGACGAAGAAGCTGTCCTATTCCCAAACTGGGAAACTGGAATCACCTGATTAGAAAGTGGGATAACTTCTTCATCCCAACTCCTATGAGATTATTCAACTTCCTGGTGATTCTCCACCACTTTATGTATCCAAATCAAGCTTCTTACAAAGTGATTCATCCTGGTGTTATTGGAACGACGAAGAAGCTGTCCTATTCCCAAACTGGGAAACTGGAATCACCTGATTAGAAAGTGGGATAACTTCTTCATCCCAACTCCTATGAGATTTATTCAACTTCCTGGTGATTCTCCACCACTTTATGTATCCAAATCAAGCTTCTTACAAAGTGATTCATCCTGGTGTTATTGGAACGACGAAGAAGCTGTCCTATTCCCAAACTGGGAAACTGGAATCACCTGATTAGAAAGTGGGATAACTTCTTCATCCCAACTCCTATGAGATTTATTCAACTTCCTGGTGATTCTCCACCACTTTATGTATCCAAATCAAGCTTCTTACAAAGTGATTCATCCTGGTTTATTGGAACGACGAAGAAGCTGTCCTATTCCCAAACTGGGAAACTGGAATCACCTGATTAGAAAGTGGGATAACTTCTTCATCCCAACTCCTATGAGATTATTCAACTTCCTGGTGATTCTCCACCACTTTATGTATCCAAATCAAGCTTCTTACAAAGTGATTCATCCTGGTTTGATTGGAACGACGAAGAAGCTGTCCTATTCCCAAACTGGGAAACTGGAATCACCTGATTAGAAAGTGGGATAACTTCTTCATCCCAACTCCTATGAGATTAATTCAACTTCCTGGTGATTCTCCACCACTTTATGTATCCAAATCAAGCTTCTTACAAAGTGATTCATCCTGGTTTGATTGGAACGACGAAGAAGCTGTCCTATTCCCAAACTGGGAAACTGGAATCACCTGATTAGAAAGTGGGATAACTTCTTCATCCCAACTCCTATGAGATTATTTCAACTTCCTGGTGATTCTCCACCACTTTATGTATCCAAATCAAGCTTCTTACAAAGTGATTCATCCTGGTTTGATTGGAACGACGAAGAAGCTGTCCTATTCCCAAACTGGGAAACTGGAATCACCTGATTAGAAAGTGGGATAACTTCTTCATCCCAACTCCTATGAGATTTATTCAACTTCCTGGTGATTCTCCACCACTTTATGTATCCAAATCAAGCTTCTTACAAAGTGATTCATCCTGGTGTTATTGGAACGACGAAGAAGCTGTCCTATTCCCAAACTGGGAAACTGGAATCACCTGATTAGAAAGTGGGATAACTTCTTCATCCCAACTCCTATGAGATTTATTCAACTTCCTGGTGATTCTCCACCACTTTATGTATCCAAATCAAGCTTCTTACAAAGTGATTCATCCTGGTTTGATTGGAACGACGAAGAAGCTGTCCTATTCCCAAACTGGGAAACTGGAATCACCTGATTAGAAAGTGGGATAACTTCTTCATCCCAACTCCTATGAGATTAATTCAACTTCCTGGTGATTCTCCACCACTTTATGTATCCAAATCAAGCTTCTTACAAGTGATTCATCCTGGTGTTATTGGAACGACGAAGAAGCTGTCCTATTCCCAAACTGGGAAACTGGAATCACCTGATTAGAAAGTGGGATAACTTCTTCATCCCAACTCCTATGAGATTAATTCAACTTCCTGGTGATTCTCCACCACTTTATGTATCCAAATCAAGCTTCTTACAAAGTGATTCATCCTGGTGTTATTGGAACGACGAAGAAGCTGTCCTATTCCCAAACTGGGAAACTGGAATCACCTGATTAGAAAGTGGGATAACTTCTTCATCCCAACTCCTATGAGATTTATTCAACTTCCTGGTGATTCTCCACCACTTTATGTATCCAAATCAAGCTTCTTACAAAGTGATTCATCCTGGTTTATTGGAACGACGAAGAAGCTGTCCTATTCCCAAACTGGGAAACTGGAATCACCTGATTAGAAAGTGGGATAACTTCTTCATCCCAACTCCTATGAGATTTATTCAACTTCCTGGTGATTCTCCACCACTTTATGTATCCAAATCAAGCTTCTTACAAAGTGATTCATCCTGGTTTGATTGGAACGACGAAGAAGCTGTCCTATTCCCAAACTGGGAAACTGGAATCACCTGATTAGAAAGTGGGATAACTTCTTCATCCCAACTCCTATGAGATTAATTCAACTTCCTGGTGATTCTCCACCACTTTATGTATCCAAATCAAGCTTCTTACAAAGTGATTCATCCTGGTGTTATTGGAACGACGAAGAAGCTGTCCTATTCCCAAACTGGGAAACTGGAATCACCTGATTAGAAAGTGGGATAACTTCTTCATCCCAACTCCTATGAGATTTATTCAACTTCCTGGTGATTCTCCAACACTTTATGTATCCAAATCAAGCTTCTTACAAAGTGATTCATCCTGGTTTGATTGGAACGACGAAGAAGCTGTCCTATTCCCAAACTGGGAAACTGGAATCACCTGATTAGAAAGTGGGATAACTTCTTCATCCCAACTCCTATGAGATTATTCAACTTCCTGGTGATTCTCCACCACTTTATGTATCCAAATCAAGCTTCTTACAAAGTGATTCATCCTGGTTTGATTGGAACGACGAAGAAGCTGTCCTATTCCCAAACTGGGAAACTGGAATCACCTGATTAGAAAGTGGGATAACTTCTTCATCCCAACTCCTATGAGATTATTCAACTTCCTGGTGATTCTCCACCACTTTATGTATCCAAATCAAGCTTCTTACAAAGTGATTCATCCTGGTTTGATTGGAACGACGAAGAAGCTGTCCTATTCCCAAACTGGGAAACTGGAATCACCTGATTAGAAAGTGGGATAACTTCTTCATCCCAACTCCTATGAGATTTATTCAACTTCCTGGTGATTCTCCACCACTTTATGTATCCAAATCAAGCTTCTTACAAAGTGATTCATCCTGGTTTATTGGAACGACGAAGAAGCTGTCCTATTCCCAAACTGGGAAACTGGAATCACCTGATTAGAAAGTGGGATAACTTCTTCATCCCAACTCCTATGAGATTATTCAACTTCCTGGTGATTCTCCACCACTTTATGTATCCAAATCAAGCTTCTTACAAAGTGATTCATCCTGGTGTTGATTGGAACGACGAAGAAGCTGTCCTATTCCCAAACTGGGAAACTGGAATCACCTGATTAGAAAGTGGGATAACTTCTTCATCCCAACTCCTATGAGATTATTCAACTTCCTGGTGATTCTCCACCACTTTATGTATCCAAATCAAGCTTCTTACAAAGTGATTCATCCTGGTTTGATTGGAACGACGAAGAAGCTGTCCTATTCCCAAACTGGGAAACTGGAATCACCTGATTAGAAAGTGGGATAACTTCTTCATCCCAACTCCTATGAGATTAATTCAACTTCCTGGTGATTCTCCACCACTTTATGTATCCAAATCAAGCTTCTTACAAAGTGATTCATCCTGGTTTGATTGGAACGACGAAGAAGCTGTCCTATTCCCAAACTGGGAAACTGGAATCACCTGATTAGAAAGTGGGATAACTTCTTCATCCCAACTCCTATGAGATTAATTCAACTTCCTGGTGATTCTCCACCACTTTATGTATCCAAATCAAGCTTCTTACAAAGTGATTCATCCTGGTGTTATTGGAACGACGAAGAAGCTGTCCTATTCCCAAACTGGGAAACTGGAATCACCTGATTAGAAAGTGGGATAACTTCTTCATCCCAACTCCTATGAGATTTATTCAACTTCCTGGTGATTCTCCACCACTTTATGTATCCAAATCAAGCTTCTTACAAAGTGATTCATCCTGGTTTTATTGGAACGACGAAGAAGCTGTCCTATTCCCAAACTGGGAAACTGGAATCACCTGATTAGAAAGTGGGATAACTTCTTCATCCCAACTCCTATGAGATTATTCAACTTCCTGGTGATTCTCCACCACTTTATGTATCCAAATCAAGCTTCTTACAAAGTGATTCATCCTGGTTTGATTGGAACGACGAAGAAGCTGTCCTATTCCCAAACTGGGAAACTGGAATCACCTGATTAGAAAGTGGGATAACTTCTTCATCCCAACTCCTATGAGATTTATTCAACTTCCTGGTGATTCTCCACCACTTTATGTATCCAAATCAAGCTTCTTACAAAGTGATTCATCCTGGTTTGATTGGAACGACGAAGAAGCTGTCCTATTCCCAAACTGGGAAACTGGAATCACCTGATTAGAAAGTGGGATAACTTCTTCATCCCAACTCCTATGAGATTTATTCAACTTCCTGGTGATTCTCCACCACTTTATGTATCCAAATCAAGCTTCTTACAAAGTGATTCATCCTGGTGTTATTGGAACGACGAAGAAGCTGTCCTATTCCCAACTGGGAAACTGGAATCACCTGATTAGAAAGTGGGATAACTTCTTCATCCCAACTCCTATGAGATTTATTCAACTTCCTGGTGATTCTCCACCACTTTATGTATCCAAATCAAGCTTCTTACAAAGTGATTCATCCTGGTGTTATTGGAACGACGAAGAAGCTGTCCTATTCCCAAACTGGGAAACTGGAATCACCTGATTAGAAAGTGGGATAACTTCTTCATCCCAACTCCTATGAGATTTATTCAACTTCCTGGTGATTCTCCACCACTTTATGTATCCAAATCAAGCTTCTTACAAAGTGATTCATCCTGGTTTGATTGGAACGACGAAGAAGCTGTCCTATTCCCAAACTGGGAAACTGGAATCACCTGATTAGAAAGTGGGATAACTTCTTCATCCCAACTCCTATGAGATTAATTCAACTTCCTGGTGATTCTCCACCACTTTATGTATCCAAATCAAGCTTCTTACAAAGTGATTCATCCTGGTTTTATTGGAACGACGAAGAAGCTGTCCTATTCCCAAACTGGGAAACTGGAATCACCTGATTAGAAAGTGGGATAACTTCTTCATCCCAACTCCTATGAGATTTATTCAACTTCCTGGTGATTCTCCACCACTTTATGTATCCAAATCAAGCTTCTTACAAAGTGATTCATCCTGGTGTTATTGGAACGACGAAGAAGCTGTCCTATTCCCAAACTGGGAAACTGGAATCACCTGATTAGAAAGTGGGATAACTTCTTCATCCCAACTCCTATGAGATTTATTCAACTTCCTGGTGATTCTCCACCACTTTATGTATCCAAATCAAGCTTCTTACAAAGTGATTCATCCTGGTGTTATTGGAACGACGAAGAAGCTGTCCTATTCCCACACTGGGAAACTGGAATCACCTGATTAGAAAGTGGATAACTTCTTCATTTCA
>NW_026015550.1:0-26584 GCF_020379485.1 Brassica napus
CAACTTCCTGGTGATTCTCCCCACTTTATGTATCCAAATCAAGCTTCTTACAAAGGATTCATCCTGGTTTGATTGGAACGCGAAGAAGCTGTCCTATTCCCAAACTGGGAACTGGAATCACCTGATTAGAAAGTGGGGATAACTTCTTCATCCCAACTCCTATGAGATTAATTCAACTTCCTGGTGATTCTCCACCACTTTATGTATCCAATCAAGCTTCTTACAAGTGATTCATCCTGGTTTATTGGAACGACGAAGAAGCTGTCCTATTCCCAAACTGGAAACTGGAATCACCTGATTAGAAAGTGGGATAACTTCTTCATCCCAACTCCTATGAGATTATTCAACTTCCTGGTGATTCTCCACACTTTATGTATCCAAATCAAGCTTCTTACAAAGTGATTCATCCTGGTTTGATTGGAACGACGAAGAAGCTGTCCTATTCCCAAACTGGAAACTGGAATCACCTGATTAGAAAGTGGGATAACTTCTTCATCCCAACTCCTATGAGATTAATTCAACTTCCTGGTGATTCTCCACCACTTTATGTATCCAAATCAAGCTTCTTACAAGTGATTCATCCTGGTTTATTGGAACGACGAAGAAGCTGTCCTATTCCCAAACTGGGAAACTGGAATCACCTGATTAGAAAGTGGGATAACTTCTTCATCCCAACTCCTATGAGATTATTCAACTTCCTGGTGATTCTCCACCTTTATGTATCCAAATCAAGCTTCTTACAAAGTGATTCATCCTGGTGTTATTGGAACGACGAAGAAGCTGTCCTATTCCCAAACTGGAAACTGGAATCACCTGATTAGAAAGTGGGATAACTTCTTCATCTCCCACTCCTATGAGATTATTCAACTTCCTGGTGTTTCTCCACCACTTTATGTATCCAAATCAAGCTTCTTACAAAGTGATTCATCCTGGTGTTATTGGAACGACGAAGAAGCTGTCCTATTCCCAAACTGGGAAACTGGAATCACCTGATTAGAAAGTGGGATAACTTCTTCATCCCAACTCCTATGAGATTAATTCAACTTCCTGGTGATTCTCCACCACTTTATGTATCCAAATCAAGCTTCTTACACAAGTGATTCATCCTGGTTTGATTGGAACGACGAAGAAGCTGTCCTATTCCCAAACTGGGAAACTGGAATCACCTGATTAGAAAGTGGGATAACTTCTTCATCCCAACTCCTATGAGATTTATTCAACTTCCTGGTGATTCTCCACCACTTTATGTATCCAAATCAAGCTTCTTACAAAGTGATTCATCCTGGTTTGATTGGAACGACGAAGAAGCTGTCCTATTCCAAACTGGGAAACTGGAATCACCTGATTAGAAAGTGGGATAATTCTTCTTCATCCCAACTCCTATGAGATTTATTCAACTTCCTGGTGATTCTCCACCACTTTATGTATCCAAATCAAGCTTCTTACAAAGTGATTCATCCTGGTTTTATTGGAACGACGAAGAAGCTGTCCTATTCCCAAACTGGGAAACTGGAATCACCTGATTAGAAAGTGGGATAACTTCTTCATCCCAACTCCTATGAGATTTACTCAACTTCCTGGTGATTCTCCACCACTTTATGTATCCAAATCAAGCTTCTTACAAAGTGATTCATCCTGGTTTTATTGGAACGACGAAGAAGCTGTCCTATTCCCAAACTGGGAAACTGGAATCACCTGATTAGAAAGTGGGATAACTTCTTCATCCCAACTCCTATGAGATTAATTCAACTTCCTGGTGATTCTCCACCACTTTATGTATCCAAATCAAGCTTCTTACAAAGTGATTCATCCTGGTGTTATTGGAACGACGAAGAAGCTGTCCTATTCCCAAACTGGGAAACTGGAATCACCTGATTAGAAAGTGGGATAACTTCTTCATCCCAACTCCTATGAGATTAATTCAACTTCCTGGTGATTCTCCACCACTTTATGTATCCAAATCAAGCTTCTTACAAAGTGATTCATCCTGGTTTATTGGAACGACGAAGAAGCTGTCCTATTCCCAAACTGGGAAACTGGAATCACCTGATTAGAAAGTGGGATAACTTCTTCATCCCAACTCCTATGATTTATTCAACTTCCTGGTGATTCTCCACCACTTTATGTATCCAAATCAAGCTTCTTACAAAGTGATTCATCCTGGTTGATTGGAACGACGAAGAAGCTGTCCTATTCCCAAACTGGGAAACTGGAATCACCTGATTACAACTTCCTGGTGATTCTCCACCACTTTATGTATCCAAATCAAGCTTCTTACAAAGTGATTCATCCTGGTGTTATTGGAACGACGAAGAAGCTGTCCTATTCCCAAACTGGGAACTGGAATCACCTGATTAGAAAGTGGGATAACTTCTTCTTCATCCAACTCCTATGAGATTAATTCAACTTCCTGGTGATTCTCCACCACTTTATGTATCCAAATCAAGCTTCTTACAAAGTGATTCATCCTGGTTTGATTGGAACGACGAAGAAGCTGTCCTATTCCCAAACTGGGAAACTGGAATCACCTGATTAGAAAGTGGGATAACTTCTTCATCCCAACTCCTATGAGATTATTCAACTTCCTGGTGATTCTCCACCACTTTATGTATCCAAATCAAGCTTCTTACAAAGTGATTCATCCTGGTTTATTGGAACGACGAAGAAGCTGTCCTATTCCCAAACTGGGAAACTGGAATCACCTGATTAGAAAGTGGGATAACTTCTTCATCCCAACTCCTATGAGATTTATTCAACTTCCTGGTGATTCTCCACCACTTTATGTATCCAAATCAAGCTTCTTACAAAGTGATTCATCCTGGTTTATTTGGAACGACGAAGAAGCTGTCCTATTCCCAAACTGGGAAACTGGAATCACCTGATTAGAAAGTGGGATAACTTCTTCATCCCAACTCCTATGAGATTTATTATTCAACTTCCTGGTGATTCTCCACCACTTTATGTATCCAAATCAAGCTTCTTACAAAGTGATTCATCCTGGTTTTATTGGAACGACGAAGAAGCTGTCCTATTCCCAAACTGGGAAACTGGAATCACCTGATTAGAAAGTGGGATAACTTCTTCATCCCAACTCCTATGAGATTAATTCAACTTCCTGGTGATTCTCCACCACTTTATGTATCCAAATCAAGCTTCTTACAAGTGATTCATCCTGGTTTGATTGGAACGACGAAGAAGCTGTCCTATTCCCAAACTGGGAACTGGAATCACCTGATTAGAAAGTGGGATAACTTCTTCATCCCAACTCCTATGAGATTAATTCAACTTCCTGGTGATTCTCCACCACTTTATGTATCCAAATCAAGCTTCTTACAAAGTGATTCATCCTGGTTTGATTGGAACGACGAAGAAGCTGTCCTATTCCCAAACTGGGAAACTGGAATCACCTGATTAGAAAGTGGGATAACTTCTTCATCCCAACTCCTATGAGATTATTCAACTTCCTGGTGATTCTCCACCACTTTATGTATCCAAATCAAGCTTCTTACAAGTGATTCATCCTGGTTTGATTGGAACGACGAAGAAGCTGTCCTATTCCCAAACTGGGAAACTGGAATCACCTGATTAGAAAGTGGGATAACTTCTTCATCCCAACTCCTATGAGATTAATTCAACTTCCTGGTGATTCTCCACCACTTTATGTATCCAAATCAAGCTTCTTACAAAGTGATTCATCCTGTGTTTTGGAACGACGAAGAAGCTGTCCTATTCCCAAACTGGGAAACTGGAATCACCTGATTAGAAAGTGGGATAACTTCTTCATCCCAACTCCTATGAGATTTATTTCAACTTCCTGGTGATTCTCTCCACACTTTATGTATCCAAATCAAGCTTCTTACAAAGTGATTCATCCTGGTTTTATTGGAACGACGAAGAAGCTGTCCTATTCCCAAACTGGGAAACTGGAATCACCTGATTAGAAAGTGGGATAACTTCTTCATCCCAACTCCTATGAGATTAATTCAACTTCCTGGTGATTCTCCCCCACTTTATGTATCCAAATCAAGCTTCTTACAAAGTGATTCATCCTGGTTTGATTGGAACGACGAAGAAGCTGTCCTATTCCCAAACTGGGAAACTGGAATCACCTGATTAGAAAGTGGGATAACTTCTTCATCCCAACTCCTATGAGATTTATTCAACTTCCTGGTGATTCTCCACCACTTTATGTATCCAAATCAAGCTTCTTACAAGTGATTCATCCTGGTGTTATTGGAACGACGAAGAAGCTGTCCTATTCCCAAACTGGGAAACTGGAATCACCTGATTAGAAAGTGGGATAACTTCTTCATCCCAACTCCTATGAGATTTATTAAACTTCCTGGTGATTCTCCACCACTTTATGTATCCAAATCAAGCTTCTTACAAAGTGATTCATCCTGGTGTTATTGGAACGACGAAGAAGCTGTCCTATTCCCAAACTGGGAAACTGGAATCACCTGATTAGAAAGTGGGATAACTTCTTCATCCCAACTCCTATGAGATTTATTCAACTTCCTGGTGATTCTCCACCACTTTATGTATCCAAATCAAGCTTCTTACAAGTGATTCATCCTGGTGTTGATTGGAACGACGAAGAAGCTGTCCTATTCCCAAACTGGGAAACTGGAATCACCTGATTAGAAAGTGGGATAACTTCTTCATCCCAACTCCTATGAGATTAATTCAACTTCCTTCTGGTGATTCTCCACCACTTTATGTATCCAAATCAAGCTTCTTACAAAGTGATTCATCCTGGTGTTATTGGAACGACGAAGAAGCTGTCCTATTCCCAAACTGGGAAACTGGAATCACCTGATTAGAAAGTGGGATAACTTCTTCATCCCAACTCCTATGAGATTAATTCAACTTCCTGGTGATTCTCCACCACTTTATGTATCCAAATCAAGCTTCTTACAAAGTGATTCATCCTGGTTTGATTGGAACGACGAAGAAGCTGTCCTATTCCCAAACTGGGAAACTGGAATCACCTGATTAGAAAGTGGGATAACTTCTTCATCCCAACTCCTATGAGATTTATTCAACTTCCTGGTGATTCTCCACCACTTTATGTATCCAAATCAAGCTTCTTACAAAGTGATTCATCCTGGTTTATTGGAACGACGAAGAAGCTGTCCTATTCCCAAACTGGGAAACTGGAATCACCTGATTAGAAAGTGGGATAACTTCTTCATCCCAACTCCTATGAGATTTATTCAACTTCCTGGTGATTCTCCACCACTTTATGTATCCAAATCAAGCTTCTTACAAAGTGATTCATCCTGGTGTTATTGGAACGACGAAGAAGCTGTCCTATTCCCAAACTGGGAAACTGGAATCACCTGATTAGAAAGTGGGATAACTTCTTCATCCCAACTCCTATGAGATTAATTCAACTTCCTGGTGATTCTCCACCACTTTATGTATCCAAATCAAGCTTCTTACAAAGTGATTCATCCTGGTTTATTGGAACGACGAAGAAGCTGTCCTATTCCCAAACTGGGAAACTGGAATCACCTGATTAGAAAGTGGGATAACTTCTTCATCCCAACTCCTATGAGATTAATTCAACTTCCTGGTGATTCTCCACCACTTTATGTATCCAAATCAAGCTTCTTACAAGTGATTCATCCTGGTGTTTTGGAACGACGAAGAAGCTGTCCTATTCCCAAACTGGGAAACTGGAATCACCTGATTAGAAAGTGGGATAACTTCTTCATCCCAACTCCTATGAGATTTATTCAACTTCCTGGTGATTCTCCACCACTTTATGTATCCAAATCAAGCTTCTTACAAAGTGATTCATCCTGGTGTTATTGGAACGACGAAGAAGCTGTCCTATTCCCAAACTGGGAAACTGGAATCACCTGATTAGAAAGTGGGATAACTTCTTCATCCCAACTCCTATGAGATTTATTCAACTTCCTGGTGATTCTCCACCACTTTATGTATCCAAATCAAGCTTCTTACAAAGTGATTCATCCTGGTTTGATTGGAACGACGAAGAAGCTGTCCTATTCCCAAACTGGGAAACTGGAATCACCTGATTAGAAAGTGGGATAACTTCTTCATCCCAACTCCTATGAGATTAATTCAACTTCCTGGTGATTCTCCACCACTTTATGTATCCAAATCAAGCTTCTTACAAAGTGATTCATCCTGGTTTGATTGGAACGACGAAGAAGCTGTCCTATTCCCAAACTGGGAAACTGGAATCACCTGATTAGAAAGTGGGATAACTTCTTCATCCCAACTCCTATGAGATTTATTCAACTTCCTGGTGATTCTCCACCACTTTATGTATCCAAATCAAGCTTCTTACAAAGTGATTCATCCTGGTTATTGGAACGACGAAGAAGCTGTCCTATTCCCAAACTGGGAAACTGGAATCACCTGATTAGAAAGTGGGATAACTTCTTCATCCCAACTCCTATGAGATTTATTCAACTTCCTGGTGATTCTCCAACACTTTATGTATCCAAATCAAGCTTCTTACAAAGTGATTCATCCTGGTTTGATTGGAACGACGAAGAAGCTGTCCTATTCCCAAACTGGGAAACTGGAATCACCTGATTAGAAAGTGGGATAACTTCTTCATCCCAACTCCTATGAGATTATTCAACTTCCTGGTGATTCTCCACCACTTTATGTATCCAAATCAAGCTTCTTACAAAGTGATTCATCCTGGTTTGATTGGAACGACGAAGAAGCTGTCCTATTCCCAAACTGGGAACTGGAATCACCTGATTAGAAAGTGGGATAACTTCTTCATCCCAACTCCTATGAGATTTTATTCAACTTCCTGGTGATTCTCCACCACTTTATGTATCCAAATCAAGCTTCTTACAAAGTGATTCATCCTGGTTTGATTGGAACGACGAAGAAGCTGTCCTATTCCCAAACTGGGAAACTGGAATCACCTGATTAGAAAGTGGGATAACTTCTTCATCCCATCCCAACTCTATGAGATTAATTCAACTTCCTGGTGATTCTCCACCACTTTATGTATCCAAATCAAGCTTCTTACAAGTGATTCATCCTGGTTTGATTGGAACGACGAAGAAGCTGTCCTATTCCCAAACTGGGAAACTGGAATCACCTGATTAGAAAGTGGGATAACTTCTTCATCCCAACTCCTATGAGATTATTCAACTTCCTGGTGATTCTCCACCACTTTATGTATCCAAATCAAGCTTCTTACAAAGTGATTCATCCTGGTGTTATTGGAACGACGAAGAAGCTGTCCTATTCCCAAACTGGGAAACTGGAATCACCTGATTAGAAAGTGGGATAACTTCTTCATCCCAACTCCTATGAGATTTATTCAACTTCCTGGTGATTCTCCACCACTTTATGTATCCAAATCAAGCTTCTTACAAAGTGATTCATCCTGGTTTGATTGGAACGACGAAGAAGCTGTCCTATTCCCAAACTGGGAAACTGGAATCACCTGATTAGAAAGTGGGATAACTTCTCTTCCATCCCAACTCCTATGAGATTAATTCAACTTCCTGGTGATTCTCCACCACTTTATGTATCCAAATCAAGCTTCTTACAAGTGATTCATCCTGGTTTGATTGGAACGACGAAGAAGCTGTCCTATTCCCAAACTGGGAAACTGGAATCACCTGATTAGAAAGTGGGATAACTTCTTCATCCCAACTCCTATGAGATTAATTCAACTTCCTGGTGATTCTCCACCACTTTATGTATCCAAATCAAGCTTCTTACAAGTGATTCATCCTGGTGTTATTGGAACGACGAAGAAGCTGTCCTATTCCCAAACTGGGAAACTGGAATCACCTGATTAGAAAGTGGGATAACTTCTTCATCCCAACTCCTATGAGATTTATTCAACTTCCTGGTGATTCTCCACCACTTTATGTATCCAAATCAAGCTTCTTACAAAGTGATTCATCCTGGTGTTATTGGAACGACGAAGAAGCTGTCCTATTCCCAAACTGGGAAACTGGAATCACCTGATTAGAAAGTGGGATAACTTCTTCATCCCAACTCCTATGAGATTAATTCAACTTCCTGGTGATTCTCCACCACTTTATGTATCCAAATCAAGCTTCTTACAAAGTGATTCATCCTGGTTTGATTGGAACGACGAAGAAGCTGTCCTATTCCCAAACTGGGAAACTGGAATCACCTGATTAGAAAGTGGGATAACTTCTTCATCCCAACTCCTATGAGATTTATTCAACTTCCTGGTGATTCTCCACCACTTTATGTATCCAAATCAAGCTTCTTACAAGTGATTCATCCTGGTGTTATTGGAACGACGAAGAAGCTGTCCTATTCCCAAACTGGGAAACTGGAATCACCTGATTAGAAAGTGGGATAACTTCTTCATCCCAACTCCTATGAGATTTATTCAACTTCCTGGTGATTCTCCCACCACTTTATGTATCCAAATCAAGCTTCTTACAAGTGATTCATCCTGGTGTTATTGGAACGACGAAGAAGCTGTCCTATTCCCAAACTGGGAAACTGGAATCACCTGATTAGAAAGTGGGATAACTCCTTCATCCCAACTCCTATGAGATTTATTCAACTTCCTGGTGATTCTCCACCACTTTATGTATCCAAATCAAGCTTCTTACAAAGTGATTCATCCTGGTGTGATTGGAACGACGAAGAAGCTGTCCTATTCCCAAACTGGGAAACTGGAATCACCTGATTAGAAAGTGGGATAACTTCTTCATCCCAACTCCTATGAGATTAATTCAACTTCCTGGTGATTCTCCACCACTTTATGTATCCAAATCAAGCTTCTTACAAAGTGATTCATCCTGGTGTTATTGGAACGACGAAGAAGCTGTCCTATTCCCAAACTGGGAAACTGGAATCACCTGATTAGAAAGTGGGATAACTCTTCTTCATCCCAACTCCTATGAGATTAATTCAACTTCCTGGTGATTCTCCACCACTTTATGTATCCAAATCAAGCTTCTTACAAAGTGATTCATCCTGGTTTGATTGGAACGACGAAGAAGCTGTCCTATTCCCAAACTGGGAAACTGGAATCACCTGATTAGAAAGTGGGATAACTTCTTCATCCCAACTCCTATGAGATTTATTCAACTTCCTGGTGATTCTCCACCACTTTATGTATCCAAATCAAGCTTCTTACAAAGTGATTCATCCTGGTGTTATTGGAACGACGAAGAAGCTGTCCTATTCCCAAACTGGGAAACTGGAATCACCTGATTAGAAAGTGGGATAACTTCTTCATCCCAACTCCTATGAGATTTATTCAACTTCCTGGTGATTCTCCACCACTTTATGTATCCAAATCAAGCTTCTTACAAAGTGATTCATCCTGGTGTTATTGGAACGACGAAGAAGCTGTCCTATTCCCAAACTGGGAAACTGGAATCACCTGATTAGAAAGTGGGATAACTTCTTCATCCCAACTCCTATGAGATTAATTCAACTTCCTGGTGATTCTCCACCACTTTATGTATCCAAATCAAGCTTCTTACAAAGTGATTCATCCTGGTGTTATTGGAACGACGAAGAAGCTGTCCTATTCCCAAACTGGGAAACTGGAATCACCTGATTAGAAAGTGGGATAGATCTTCTTCATCCCAACTCCTATGAGATTTATTCAACTTCCTGGTGATTCTCCACACTTTATGTATCCAAATCAAGCTTCTTACAAAGTGATTCATCCTGGTTTGATTGGAACGACGAAGAAGCTGTCCTATTCCCAAACTGGGAAACTGGAATCACCTGATTAGAAAGTGGGATAACTTCTTCATCCCAACTCCTATGAGATTTATTCAACTTCCTGGTGATTCTCCACCACTTTATGTATCCAAATCAAGCTTCTTACAAAGTGATTCATCCTGGTGTTATTGGAACGACGAAGAAGCTGTCCTATTCCCAAACTGGGAAACTGGAATCACCTGATTAGAAAGTGGGATAACTTCTTCATCCCCAACTCCTATGAGATTTATTCAACTTCCTGGTGATTCTCCACCACTTTATGTATCCAAATCAAGCTTCTTACAAAGTGATTCATCCTGGTTTGATTGGAACGACGAAGAAGCTGTCCTATTCCCAAACTGGGAAACTGGAATCACCTGATTAGAAAGTGGGATAACTTCTTCATCCCAACTCCTATGAGATTAATTCAACTTCCTGGTGATTCTCCACCACTTTATGTATCCAAATCAAGCTTCTTACAAAGTGATTCATCCTGGTGTTATTGGAACGACGAAGAAGCTGTCCTATTCCCAAACTGGGAAACTGGAATCACCTGATTAGAAAGTGGGATAACTTCTTCATCCCAACTCCTATGAATGATTTATTCACTTCCTGGTGATTCTCCACCACTTTATGTATCCAAATCAAGCTTCTTACAAAGTGATTCATCCTGGTTTGATTGGAACGACGAAGAAGCTGTCCTATTCCCAAACTGGGAAACTGGAATCACCTGATTAGAAAGTGGGATAACTTCTTCATCCCAACTCCTATGAGATTTATTCAACTTCCTGGTGATTCTCCACCACTTTATGTATCCAAATCAAGCTTCTTACAAAGTGATTCATCCTGGTGTTATTGGAACGACGAAGAAGCTGTCCTATTCCCAAACTGGGAAACTGGAATCACCTGATTAAAGAGTGGGATAACTTCTTCATCCCAACTCCTATGAGATTTATTCAACTTCCTGGTGATTCTCCACCACATTATGTATCCAAATCAAGCTTCTTACAAAGTGATTCATCCTGGTTTGATTGGAACGACGAAGAAGCTGTCCTATTCCCAAACTGGGAAACTGGAATCACCTGATTAGAAAGTGGGATAACTTCTTCATCCCAACTCCTATGAGATTAATTCAACTTCCTGGTGATTCTCCACCACTTTATGTATCCAAATCAAGCTTCTTACAAAGTGATTCATCCTGGTTTATTGGAACGACGAAGAAGCTGTCCTATTCCCAAACTGGGAAACTGGAATCACCTGATTAGAAAGTGGGATAACTTCTTCATCCCAACTCCTATGAGATTTATTCAACTTCCTGGTGATTCTCCACCACTTTATGTATCCAAATCAAGCTTCTTACAAAGTGATTCATCCTGGTTTTATTGGAACGACGAAGAAGCTGTCCTATTCCCAAACTGGGAAACTGGAATCACCTGATTAGAAAGTGGGATAACTTCTTCATCTCCAACTCCTATGAGATTTATTTCAACTTCCTGGTGATTCTCCACCACTTATGTATCCAAATCAAGCTTCTTACAAAGTGATTCATCCTGGTGTTATTGGAACGACGAAGAAGCTGTCCTATTCCCAACTGGGAAACTGGAATCACCTGATTAGAAAGTGGGATAACTTCTTCATCCCAACTCCTATGAGATTAATTCAACTTCCTGGTGATTCTCCACCACTTTATGTATCCAAATCAAGCTTCTTACAAAGTGATTCATCCTGGTGTTATTGGAACGACGAAGAAGCTGTCCTATTCCCAAACTGGGAAACTGGAATCACCTGATTAGAAAGTGGGATAACTTCTTCATCCCAACTCCTATGAGATTGAAGAAAAGAATGGAGTGGTGAACCTTTAGTTGAAATCAGTCTTGAGCAAAGAAGAGGCAAGACCTCCGGAAATTATCTATGAAGACTTTAGGAGTGTTTGAAGGTGTCCAGAAGTTGCTCATATGTCTGTGGAAAGATAGGGCCAACTCCAGGAGGGACTTAGAAGAGTGTTTGGTGATCCAAATGGGCAAGTGTGCAAATTAGGGCGAGGCAGTACGGATGGTACGGACCTGTACGGATCCTACGGACCGAGACAACCCGAGGAAACCAACTTCCATTTGAATGTTTTTGAGGTGGTGCAAAGTCCGGGACAAGATGTTTCAAGCTTAGGGCATGATCAGAACATGTCCGGGAGACTTCTGCATAACTTAGGGCTGATAAAAAGAATTCTGGTCGTGAAGCATCCAAAAGGGGAAACAAGAAAATCAAAGATCCTTTGTGGATCACCGGCATTAGAGCAACGATGGAGCTGATTGTTACTTTGGAGGATGGACAGGCCTGGCTTTGGCTGTAAAGCCAAAGGGAGCCACGCTGAACATGGTCTGAATGAAGGCTTGATACATTGGAGCCTATAAGGAGCCATGGAGAACAGCCTTCCTTTTGACCATTTGAATAAACCAATCGACATCACTAACTCTCCTCCATCAAAAGACATCTCACACAGATTGGAATCTCAACTCTCCATCCTGGCCATCCATTTATATTCAGTCATTTCTATCCATTAGATTTAGGTTTATGAGAATGCAGTTGTAACCTTATCAAAGGAGATGTATTGGCGATTTCACCTTAGGGAGTTTGGGGGATTTCCCCTCTCCACTTCATAATAAATGTGTTCTTGATCAATTCCCTTTAATCTCTCCCTTTCTTATACTCTTAATCTCTCAAAGTCTCTGTTTCTGATTTAAGTAAACACATAAAGCTCTTATAAACTCTCTCTCTGGAATCACCTGAAGAAAGTGGGATCTTCTTCTTCAGCTTGCTCCATATGAGAGCTTATTCACACACACAACCTGAGATTCTGAATCTCTTATGGTATCAGACCAGGTTCATGTGAACTTGGTTCTTTCTTCCGCTGAAGCTCCAACTCTCCCCATGTTGGTTTGAATCAAGAAGAAGCTGTCTGTTCTATCCGGCTTTTCAACACCCCTCAGAGGCAGGCGTGTTCATCCTCATCCTGGAGTCCAGAAGCTTCTGCTGGTGTTCCTCATCATCCCATGTCGCCCTTGAAGAAAGAAATCCAATTCCAAAGGCAATGGAGCGATTAGCAACCCTCTCTAACAAAGCCAGTTCCGGGTTCTTGCTATTCAAAGTCCACCAAGAAGAAGTTTCTCAAGAAGAAGCTGCTGCTTGTACTGGTGTGGCGGTACACAAACATGGAGAAAGGTGGGGCTAAGACATGGTGGTTCAAAAGGAAAGGTCCATGGAAGAATAATGGATCCGTTGGAATGTAATCGATTAGAACGATCAAGCTGTCACACTAACAACTCAGAATCTGTCCAATGGAATCAAGGATCTATACAAAGGAATCCTTGGCTGTAAGAAAGTTCTTTCCTTTTGTATACTGGAGTATATTGACAGGTGTGTTGTGATTGAAACTTGTGATGTTTAAAGATTGCTAGATATGAAATTTTTAACCTGTCCCAAGATACTAGAGAGTTGTGAATGGTGATTGAGAGTTGAAAAGCTTGCCTCGTTTCTATAATGATTGGGTATAGGATCAGATGGTCTGATCCTTTTACTTTCATTGATTGAAACCGAGTAGTATATAAAGCTTAGAGTGTTGTTGCTTCTTCCTGCTCCTTAGGTTGATGCACTTGGATTCACTCTAAATGATGCAGTTTAAGGCAGAAGTTAAAATTGCCTAAGTTCTTGTAATGATGAATCTGTAGTATCATACTAGAACTAGAGAGCTAAGCTCACTGATTTGAAACTTGGTGTCTTGTTTGATCTTGCATTGCTTAGTGAACATTGGTGTTCAACAGCTTGATGTGGAATCAAGGCTGACCCAATGCCTATGTCTAATCTTCTCTGGAGTTTGAGTGGTGTTTAGGTATACAAAAGTGTTTCTTCTGTTCATCACCAATCAAGAGAAAGAGGAAGGCATTGCCCATTGTCATGATCAATGGAGAGCGGTACTGAAGTGGTGATGTGCCACTGGTTAGTGAAGAACTCACGGCTGCTCACTCTTCCAAGCTTGGACCCTCATCTATCCAAGCTGATGAAGGGGATTAAGTGAGCAAAGAAGGAAGACCATGGAAAGCAACTGATGGAAAAGGAGTCATCCGCTGTGGGAAAGAACAGGGAGTGTTCAAAGTCACTCTCCTGGTGTGAAGATGATGGAGCTACTCTATCAAGGCGGCTTCCAGTGTGATCATTCTGAAGAGGGATCTGAAGGTTCCACAAGCATTCCATGGAGATGGCGAGTTCAGAAGGTGCTGCAAGGGTCTGATGGTGTGATCATGAAGCTGCTCTCCCAAGCTTGACTTGTTCCACATGGTCAAGCTTGAGGGGGAGTGTTGAGAAGACTTCAAATGATCACAAAGGTGCCGGTTCAAGAAGGTGGACTGGCATTGAGCAATGTAGGAATCAGAAGCTCTCCTTCCAGCTTGACTTGTTTCCACCTGGTCAAGCTTGAGGGGGAGTTTTGAGAAGGCTTCTGATGGACACTTGGCGGTTATTCAAAAGAGGAGCATACCGTTTGTGAAGCAGATGGAGGATGGTGAAGCCTCTCCAAGGCGGCCAGAGCAGAGCAGCCTTGGTACTACTCCAGACTGAGGCATCCGATCATGAAGCTTTAGAACAAGGTGGAAACCTCTAGAAGAAGAAGCAGTCCAAGGCTCAGCTATTACAAGATGAAAAGTGATGAGCAAGAAAGATGTGATCTACCTTGCATCACAAGAAGGGGCCGAGATCCAGAGCTTTTGGTGTCCCTTACATTGTTGGTAAGGCACAAAGACCACTGGCCAATCCCTAGCCTTGAGCTTTACCTCTTTTTTCCCTCATCAAGTTTTGTCCCAAAGGTTTTCCTTGTGAGGTTTTTTAATGAGGAATTTCTTCAGGTCCAAGCTTGACTTAGGATCAGCTAAGTCAAGCTTGAGGGGGAGTGTTGACTTGAGAAAAGAAATGGAGTGGTGAAGTGTTGAGTTGGATGAGTCTTGAGCAGAAAATAGGGCAAGACCTCCGGAAATTATCTATGAAGACTTAAGGAGTGTTTGAAGGTTCCGAAGTTCTTTCATATGGCTGTGCAAAGTAGGCCAATTCCAGAAGAGGGACTTAGAAGAGTGTTTTGGGAGCAAATGGGCAAGTGTCCATACTTAGGGCGAGGCAGTACGGATGGTACGGACCTGTACGGATCCGTACGGACCGAGACCACCCTAGGACCACAACTTGGCATTGGAATGTTTTGAGGTGGTGCAAAGTCCGGGACAAAGATGTGCAAGCTTAGGTATGATCAGAACATGTTCCGGGAGACTTGTGCATACTTAGGCTGGAAAAAAGAAGTCTGGTCGTGAAGCATCAAAAGGGAATCAAGAGATCTTTTTGGAGGCAAGCGGCCAATGAGAGCAAGATGGAGCTGATTGTTTACTTTGGAGGATGGACAACTGCTTTGGCTTAAAGCAAAGGGATCCAAGACCATGAACATGGTCTGATGAGGTTGATACATGGGAGCTATAAGGAGCCATGGGAGAACACCTTCCCTTTGACCAGTTAATAACCAATCAACATTCAACTAGGATCTCCTCTCCAATCAAGACATCTCATCACAGATGCATCTCAACTCTCCATCCTGGCCATCCATTTATATTCAGTCCTTTCTATCCATTAGATTTAGTTTATGAGAATGCAAATTGTAAACCTTATAAAGTATGTAATTGGCGATTTCAATTTCAACCTTAGGGAGTTTGGGGGATTTCCCCTCTCCACTTCATAATGAAATTGTTTCTTGATCAATTCCTTTATCTCTCCCTTCTTTACTCTTAATCTCTCAAAGTCTCTTGTTTCTGATTAAGTAACACATAAACACCTTATAAACCTCTCTCTAAAATCACCTAAACAAACTGTCCTCTTCCAAACTGGGAAACATTGGAGCTTATACACACACACACCTGGGATCTCTTCATCTCAACTCTATGAGATTAATTCAACTTCCTGGTGATTCTCCACCACTTTATGTATCCAAATCAAGCTTCTTACAAAGTGATTCATCCTGGTTTGATTGGAACGACGAAGAAGCTGTCCTATTCCCAAACTGGGAAACTGGAATCACCTGATTAGAAAGTGGGATAACTTCTTCATCCCAACTCCTATGAGATTTATTCAACTTCCTGGTGATTCTCCACCACTTTATGTATCCAAATCAAGCTTCTTACAAAGTGATTCATCCTGGTGTTATTGGAACGACGAAGAAGCTGTCCTATTCCCAAACTGGGAAACTGGAATCACCTGATTAGAAAGTGGGATAACTTCTTCATCCCAACTCCTATGAGATTATTCAACTTCCTGGTGATTCTCCACCACTTTATGTATCCAAATCAAGCTTCTTACAAGTGATTCATCCTGGTTTATTGGAACGACGAAGAAGCTGTCCTATTCCCAAACTGGGAAACTGGAATCACCTGATTAGAAAGTGGGATAACTTCTTCATCCCAACTCCTATGAGATTTATTCAACTTCCTGGTTATTCTCCACCACTTTATGTATCCAAATCAAGCTTCTTACAAAGTGATTCATCCTGGTTTACTTGGAACGACGAAGAAGCTGTCCTATTCCCAAACTGGGAAACTGGAATCACCTGATTAGAAAGTGGGATAACTTCTTCATCCCAACTCCTATGAGATTTATTCAACTTCCTGGTGATTCTCCACCACTTTATGTATCCAAATCAAGCTTCTTACAAAGTGATTCATCCTGGTTTTATTGGAACGACGAAGAAGCTGTCCTATTCCCAAACTGGGAAACTGGAATCACCTGATTAGAAAGTGGGATAACTTCTTCATCCCAACTCCTATGATTATATTATTCAACTTCCTGGTGATTCTCCACCACTTTATGTATCCAAATCAAGCTTCTTACAAGTGATTCATCCTGGTGTTATTGGAACGACGAAGAAGCTGTCCTATTCCCAAACTGGGAAACTGGAATCACCTGATTAGAAAGTGGGATAACTTCTTCATCCCAACTCCTATGAGATTAATTCAACTTCCTGGTGATTCTCCACCACTTTATGTATCCAAATCAAGCTTCTTACAAAGTGATTCATCCTGGTGTTATTGGAACGACGAAGAAGCTGTCCTATTCCCAAACTGGGAAACTGGAATCACCTGATTAGAAAGTGGGATAACTTCTTCATCCCAACTCCTATGAGATTATTCAACTTCCTGGTGATTCTCCACCACTTTATGTATCCAAATCAAGCTTCTTACAAAGTGATTCATCCTGGTGTTATTGGAACGACGAAGAAGCTGTCCTATTCCCAAACTGGGAAACTGGAATCACCTGATTAGAAAGTGGGATAACTTCTTCATCCCAACTCCTATGAGATTAATTCAACTTCCTGGTGATTCTCCACCACTTTATGTATCCAAATCAAGCTTCTTACAAAGTGATTCATCCTGGTGTTATTGGAACGACGAAGAAGCTGTCCTATTCCCAAACTGGGAAACTGGAATCACCTGATTAGAAAGTGGGATAACTTCTTCATCCCAACTCCTATGAGATTTATTCAACTTCCTGGTGATTCTCCACCACTTTATGTATCCAAATCAAGCTTCTTAAGTGATTCATCCTGGTGTTATTGGAACGACGAAGAAGCTGTCCTATTCCCAAACTGGGAACTGGAATCACCTGATTAGAAAGTGGGATAACTTCTTCATCCCAACTCCTATGAGATTTATTCAACTTCCTGGTGATTCTCCACCACTTTATGTATCCAAATCAAGCTTTTACACAGTGATTCATCCTGGTGTTATTGGAACGACGAAGAAGCTGTCCTATTCCCAAACTGGGAAACTGGAATCACCTGATTAGAAAGTGGGATAACTTCTTCATCCCAACTCCTATGAGATTTATTCAACTTCCTGGTGATTCTCCACCACTTTATGTATCCAAATCAAGCTTCTTACAAAGTGATTCATCCTGGTGTTATTGGAACGACGAAGAAGCTGTCCTATTCCCAAACTGGGAAACTGGAATCACCTGATTAGAAAGTGGGATAACTTCTTCATCCCAACTCCTATGAGATTAATTCAACTTCCTGGTGATTCTCCACACACTTTATGTATCCAAATCAAGCTTCTTACAAAGTGATTCATCCTGGTTTGATTGGAACGACGAAGAAGCTGTCCTATTCCCAAACTGGGAAACTGGAATCACCTGATTAGAAAGTGGGATAACTTCTTCATCCCAACTCCTATGAGATTTATTCAACTTCCTGGTGATTCTCCACCACTTTATGTATCCAAATCAAGCTTCTTACAAAGTGATTCATCCTGGTGTTATTGGAACGACGAAGAAGCTGTCCTATTCCCAAACTGGGAAACTGGAATCACCTGATTAGAAAGTGGGATAACTTCTTCATCCCAACTCCTATGAGATTTATTCAACTTCCTGGTGATTCTCCACCACTTTATGTATCCAAATCAAGCTTCTTACAAAGTGATTCATCCTGGTGTTATTGGAACGACGAAGAAGCTGTCCTATTCCCAAACTGGGAAACTGGAATCACCTGATTAGAAAGTGGGATAACTTCTTCATCCCAACTCCTATGAGATTTATTCAACTTCCTGGTGATTCTCCACCACTTTATGTATCCAAATCAAGCTTCTTACAAGTGATTCATCCTGGTGTTATTGGAACGACGAAGAAGCTGTCCTATTCCCAAACTGGGAAACTGGAATCACCTGATTAGAAAGTGGGATAACTTCTTCATCCCAACTCCTATGAGATTTAATTCAACTTCCTGGTGATTCTCCACCACTTTATGTATCCAAATCAAGCTTCTTACAAAGTGATTCATCCTGGTGTTATTGGAACGACGAAGAAGCTGTCCTATTCCCAAACTGGGAAACTGGAATCACCTGATTAGAAAGTGGGATAACTTCTTCATCCCAACTCCTATGAGATTAATTCAACTTCCTGGTGATTCTCCACCACTTTATGTATCCAAATCAAGCTTCTTACAAGTGATTCATCCTGGTTTTATTGGAACGACGAAGAAGCTGTCCTATTCCCAAACTGGGAAACTGGAATCACCTGATTAGAAAGTGGGATAACTTCTTCATCCCAACTCCTATGAGATTAATTCAACTTCCTGGTGATTCTCCACCACTTTATCCAAATCAAGCTTCTTACAAAGTGATTCATCCTGGTTTGATTGGAACGACGAAGAAGCTGTCCTATTCCCAAACTGGGAAACTGGAATCACCTGATTAGAAAGTGGGATACTTCTTCACTTCTTCATCCCAACTCCTATGAGATTTATTCAACTTCCTGGTGATTCTCCACCACTTTATGTATCCAAATCAAGCTTCTTACAAGTGATTCATCCTGGTGTTATTGGAACGACGAAGAAGCTGTCCTATTCCCAAACTGGGAAACTGGAATCACCTGATTAGAAAGTGGGATAACTTCTTCCTCCCAACTCCTATGAGATTAATTCAACTTCCTGGTGATTCTCCACCACTTTATGTATCCAAATCAAGCTTCTTACAAGTGATTCATCCTGGTTTATTGGAACGACGAAGAAGCTGTCCTATTCCCAAACTGGGAAACTGGAATCACCTGATTAGAAAGTGGGATAACTTCTTCATCCCAACTCCTATGAGATTTATTCAACTTCCTGGTTCTTCTCCACCACTTTATGTATCCAAATCAAGCTTCTTACAAAGTGATTCATCCTGGTGTTATTGGAACGACGAAGAAGCTGTCCTATTCCCAAACTGGAAACTGGAATCACCTGATTAGAAAGTGGGATAACTTCTTCATCCCAACTCCTATGAGATTTATTCAACTTCCTGGTGATTCTCCACCACTTTATGTATCCAAATCAAGCTTCTTACAAAGTGATTCATCCTGGTGTTATTGGAACGACGAAGAAGCTGTCCTATTCCCAAACTGGGAAACTGGAATCACCTGATTAGAAAGTGGGATAACTTCTTCATCCCAACTCCTATGAGATTAATTCAACTTCCTGGTGTTTCTCCACCACTTTATGTATCCAAATCAAGCTTCTTACAAGTGATTCATCCTGGTTTGATTGGAACGACGAAGAAGCTGTCCTATTCCCAAACTGGGAAACTGGAATCACCTGATTAGAAAGTGGGATAACTTCTTCATCCCAACTCCTATAGAATTATTCAACTTCCTGGTGATTCTCCACCACTTTATGTATCCAAATCAAGCTTCTTACAAAGTGATTCATCCTGGTGTTATTGGAACGACGAAGAAGCTGTCCTATTCCCAAACTGGGAAACTGGAATCACCTGATTAGAAAGTGGGATAACTTCTTCATCCCAACTCCTATGAGATTTATTCAACTTCCTGGTGATTCTCCACCACTTTATGTATCCAAATCAAGCTTCTTACAAAGTGATTCATCCTGGTGTTATTGGAACGACGAAGAAGCTGTCCTATTCCCAAACTGGGAAACTGGAATCACCTGATTAGAAAGTGGGATAACTTCTTCATCCCAACTCCTATGAGATTAATTCAACTTCCTGGTGATTCTCCACCACTTTATGTATCCAAATCAAGCTTCTTACAAAGTGATTCATCCTGGTGTTATTGGAACGACGAAGAAGCTGTCCTATTCCCAAACTGGGAAACTGGAATCACCTGATTAGAAAGTGGGATAACTTCTTCATCCCAACTCCTATGAGATTAATTTCAACTTCCTGGTGATTCTCCACCACTTTATGTATCCAAATCAAGCTTCTTACAAAGTGATTCATCCTGGTGTTATTGGAACGACGAAGAAGCTGTCCTATTCCCAAACTGGGAAACTGGAATCACCTGATTAGAAAGTGGGATAACTTCTTCATCCCAACTCCTATGAGATTATTCAACTTCCTGGTGATTCTCCACCACTTTATGTATCCAAATCAAGCTTCTTACAAGTGATTCATCCTGGTTTATTGGAACGACGAAGAAGCTGTCCTATTCCCAAACTGGGAAACTGGAATCACCTGATTAGAAAGTGGGATAACTTCTTCATCCCAACTCCTATGAGATTATTCAACTTCCTGGTGATTCTCCACCACTTTATGTATCCAAATCAAGCTTCTTACAAAGTGATTCATCCTGGTTTATTGGAACGACGAAGAAGCTGTCCTATTCCCAAACTGGGAAACTGGAATCACCTGATTAGAAAGTGGGATAACTTCTTCATCCCAACTCCTATGAGATTTATTCAACTTCCTGGTGATTCTCCACCACTTTATGTATCCAAATCAAGCTTCTTACAAAGTGATTCATCCTGGTGTTATTGGAACGACGAAGAAGCTGTCCTATTCCCAAACTGGGAAACTGGAATCACCTGATTAGAAAGTGGGATAACTTCTTCATCCCAACTCCTATGAGATTTATTCAACTTCCTGGTGATTCTCCACCACTTTATGTATCCAAATCAAGCTTCTTACAAAGTGATTCATCCTGGTGTTATTGGAACGACGAAGAAGCTGTCCTATTCCCAAACTGGGAAACTGGAATCACCTGATTAGAAAGTGGGATAACTTCTTCATCCCAACTCCTATGAGATTTATTCAACTTCCTGGTGATTCTCCACCACTTTATGTATCCAAATCAAGCTTCTTACAAAGTGATTCATCCTGGTGTTATTGGAACGACGAAGAAGCTGTCCTATTCCCAAACTGGAAACTGGAATCACCTGATTAGAAAGTGGGATAACTTCTTCATCCCAACTCCTATGAGATTAATTCAACTTCCTGGTGATTCTCCACACTTTATGTATCCAAATCAAGCTTCTTACAAAGTGATTCATCCTGGTTTGATTGGAACGACGAAGAAGCTGTCCTATTCCCAAACTGGGAAACTGGAATCACCTGATTAGAAAGTGGGATAACTTCTTCATCCCAACTCCTATGAGATTTATTCAACTTCCTGGTGATTCTCCACCACTTTATGTATCCAAATCAAGCTTCTTACAAAGTGATTCATCCTGGTGTTATTGGAACGACGAAGAAGCTGTCCTATTCCCAAACTGGGAAACTGGAATCACCTGATTAGAAAGTGGGATAACTTCTTCATCCATCAACTCCTATGAGATTTATTCAACTTCCTGGTGATTCTCCACCACTTTATGTATCCAAATCAAGCTTCTTACAAAGTGATTCATCCTGGTTTGATTGGAACGACGAAGAAGCTGTCCTATTCCCAAACTGGGAAACTGGAATCACCTGATTAGAAAATGGGATAACTTCTTCATCCAACTGCTATGAGATTTATTCAACTTCCTGGTGATTCTCCACCACTTTATGTATCCAAATCAAGCTTCTTACAAAGTGATTCATCCTGGTTTGATTGGAACGACGAAGAAGCTGTCCTATTCCCAAACTGGGAAACTGGAATCACCTGATTAGAAAGTGGGATAACTTCTTCATCCCAACTCCTATGAGATTTATTCAACTTCCTGGTGATTCTCCACCACTTTATGTATCCAAATCAAGCTTCTTACAAAGTGATTCATCCTGGTTTATTGGAACGACGAAGAAGCTGTCCTATTCCCAAACTGGGAAACTGGAATCACCTGATTAGAAAGTGGGATAACTTCTTCATCCCAACTCCTATGAGATTTATTCAACTTCCTGGTGATTCTCCACCACTTTATGTATCCAAATCAAGCTTCTTACAAGTGATTCATCCTGGTGTTATTGGAACGACGAAGAAGCTGTCCTATTCCCAAACTGGGAAACTGGAATCACCTGATTAGAAAGTGGGATAACTTCTTCATCCAACTCCTATGAGATTAATTCAACTTCCTGGTGATTCTCCACCACTTGTATCCAAATCAAGCTTCTTACAAAGTGATTCATCCTGGTGTTATTGGAACGACGAAGAAGCTGTCCTATTCCCAAACTGGGAAACTGGAATCACCTGATTAGAAAGTGGGATAACTTCTTCATCCCAACTCCTATGAGATTAATTCAACTTCCTGGTGATTCTCCACCACTTTATGTATCCAAATCAAGCTTCTTACAAAGTGATTCATCCTGGTGTTATTGGAACGACGAAGAAGCTGTCCTATTCCCAAACTGGGAAACTGGAATCACCTGATTAGAAAGTGGGATAACTTCTTCATCCCAACTCCTATGAGATTAATTCAACTTCCTGGTGATTCTCCACCACTTTATGTATCCAAATCAAGCTTCTTACAAAGTGATTCATCCTGGTTTGATTGGAACGACGAAGAAGCTGTCCTATTCCCAAACTGGGAAACTGGAATCACCTGATTAGAAAGTGGGATAACTTCTTCATCCCAACTCCTATGAGATTTATTCAACTTCCTGGTGATTCCCCACCACTTTATGTATCCAAATCAAGCTTCTTACAAAGTGATTCATCCTGGTGTTATTGGAACGACGAAGAAGCTGTCCTATTCCCAAACTGGGAAACTGGAATCACCTGATTAGAAAGTGGGATAACTTCTTCATCCCAACTCCTATGAGATTTATTCAACTTCCTGGTGATTCTCCACCACTTTATGTATCCAAATCAAGCTTCTTACAAAGTGATTCATCCTGGTGTTATTGGAACGACGAAGAAGCTGTCCTATTCCCAAACTGGGAAACTGGAATCACCTGATTAGAAAGTGGGATAACTTCTTCATCCCAACTCCTATGAGATTAATTCAACTTCCTGGTGATTCTCCACCACTTTATGTATCCAAATCAAGCTTCTTACAAAGTGATTCATCCTGGTTTGATTGGAACGACGAAGAAGCTGTCCTATTCCCAAACTGGGAAACTGGAATCACCTGATTAGAAAGTGGGATAACTTCTTCATCCCAACTCCTATGAGTTTATTCAACTTCCTGGTGATTCTCCACCACTTTATGTATCCAAATCAAGCTTCTTACAAAGTGATTCATCCTGGTTTATTGGAACGACGAAGAAGCTGTCCTATTCCCAAACTGGGAAACTGGAATCACCTGATTAGAAAGTGGGATAACTTCTTCATCCCAACTCCTCTATGAGATTTATTCAACTTCCTGGTGATTCTCCACCACTTTATGTATCCAAATCAAGCTTCTTACAAAGTGATTCATCCTGGTGTTATTGGAACGACGAAGAAGCTGTCCTATTCCCAAACTGGGAAACTGGAATCACCTGATTAGAAAGTGGGATAACTTCTTCATCCCAACTCCTATGAGATTAATTCAACTTCCTGGTGATTCTCCACCACCACTTTATGTATCCAAATCAAGCTTCTTACAAAGTGATTCATCCTGGTGTTATTGGAACGACGAAGAAGCTGTCCTATTCCCAAACTGGGAAACTGGAATCACCTGATTAGAAAGTGGGATAACTTCTTCATCCCAACTCCTATGAGATTATTCAACTTCCTGGTGATTCTCCACCACTTTATGTATCCAAATCAAGCTTCTTACAAGTGATTCATCCTGGTTTGATTGGAACGACGAAGAAGCTGTCCTATTCCCAAACTGGGAAACTGGAATCACCTGATTAGAAAGTGGGATAACTTCTTCATCCCAACTCCTATGAGATTATTCAACTTCCTGGTGATTCTCCACCACTTTATGTATCCAAATCAAGCTTCTTACAAAGTGATTCATCCTGGTGTTATTGGAACGACGAAGAAGCTGTCCTATTCCCAAACTGGGAAACTGGAATCACCTGATTAGAAAGTGGGATAACTTCTTCATCCCAACTCCTATGAGATTTATTCAACTTCCTGGTGATTCTCCACCACTTTATGTATCCAAATCAAGCTTCTTACAAAGTGATTCATCCTGGTTTGATTGGAACGACGAAGAAGCTGTCCTATTCCCAAACTGGGAAACTGGAATCACCTGATTAGAAAGTGGGATAACTTCTTCATCCCAACTCCTATGAGATTTATTCAACTTCCTGGTGATTCTCCACCACTTTATGTATCCAAATCAAGCTTCTTACAAAGTGATTCATCCTGGTTTGATTGGAACGACGAAGAAGCTGTCCTATTCCCAAACTGGGAAACTGGAATCACCTGATTAGAAAGTGGGATAACTTCTTCATCCCAACTCCTGAGATTTATTCAACTTCCTGGTGATTCTCCACCACTTTATGTATCCAAATCAAGCTTCTTACACAAGTGATTCATCCTGGTGTTATTGGAACGACGAAGAAGCTGTCCTATTCCCAAACTGGGAAACTGGAATCACCTGATTAGAAAGTGGGATAACTTCTTCATCCCAACTCCTATGAGATTTATTCAACTTCCTGGTGATTCTCCACCACTTTATGTATCCAAATCAAGCTTCTTACAAGTGATTCATCCTGGTGTTATTGGAACGACGAAGAAGCTGTCCTATTCCCAAACTGGGAAACTGGAATCACCTGATTAGAAAGTGGGATAACTTCTTCATCCCAACTCCTATGAGATTTATTCAACTTCCTGGTGATTCTCCACCACTTTATGTATCCAAATCAAGCTTCTTACAAAGTGATTCATCCTGGTGTTATTGGAACGACGAAGACGCTGTCCTATTCCCAAACTGGGAAACTGGAATCACCTGATTAGAAAGTGGGATAACTTCTTTCATCCCAACTCCTATGAGATTATTCAACTTCCTGGTGATTCTCCACCACTTTATGTATCCAAATCAAGCTTCTTACAAAGTGATTCATCCTGGTTTATTGGAACGACGAAGAAGCTGTCCTATTCCCAAACTGGGAAACTGGAATCACCTGATTAGAAAGTGGGATAACTTCTTCATCCCAACTCCTATGAGATTTATTCAACTTCCTGGTGATTCTCCACCACTTTATGTATCCAAATCAAGCTTCTTACAAAGTGATTCATCCTGGTTTGATTGGAACGACGAAGAAGCTGTCCTATTCCCAAACTGGGAAACTGGAATCACCTGATTAGAAAGTGGGATAACTTCTTCATCCCAACTCCTATGAGATTTATTCAACTTCCTGGTGATTCTCCACCACTTTATGTATCCAAATCAAGCTTCTTACAAAGTGATTCATCCTGGTGTTATTGGAACGACGAAGAAGCTGTCCTATTCCCAAACTGGGAAACTGGAATCACCTGATTAGAAAGTGGGATAACTTCTTCATCCCAACTCCTATGAGATTTATTCAACTTCCTGGTGATTCTCCACCACTTTATGTATCCAAATCAAGCTTCTTACAAAGTGATTCATCCTGGTTTTATTGGAACGACGAAGAAGCTGTCCTATTCCCAAACTGGGAAACTGGAATCACCTGATTAGAAAGTGGGATAACTTCTTCATCCCAACTCCTATGAGATTTATTCAACTTCCTGGTGATTCTCCACCACTTTATGTATCCAATCAAGCAAGCTTCTTACAAGTGATTCATCCTGGTGTTATTGGAACGACGAAGAAGCTGTCCTATTCCCAAACTGGGAAACTGGAATCACCTGATTAGAAAGTGGGATAACTTCTTCATCCCAACTCCTATGAGATTATTCAACTTCCTGGTGATTCTCCACCACTTTATGTATCCAAATCAAGCTTCTTACAAAGTGATTCATCCTGGTGTTATTGGAACGACGAAGAAGCTGTCCTATTCCCAACTGGGAAACTGGAATCACCTGATTAGAAAGTGGGATAACTTCTTCATCCCAACTCCTATGAGATTAATTCAACTTCCTGTGATTCTCCACCACTTTATGTATCCAAATCAAGCTTTTACAAAGTGATTCATCCTGGTTTGATTGGAACGCGAAGAAGCTGTCCTATTCCCAAACTGGAAACTGGAATCACCTGATTAGAAAGTGGGATAACTTCTTCATCCCCACTCCTTATGGATATTTATTCAATTCA
>NW_026015551.1:12500-20000 GCF_020379485.1 Brassica napus
GCGGGTTCGAGCCCCGTCAGTCCCGGCGGATTCAATTAAAAAAAAAGACATAAACTCCCCTTTTTGTTTCTGGGCAAGGGGATCAAAATGGTTTCGGTTATCTTTTTGTTTTATTTTTCTTTTTTCATCAAGCAAAAGAAAGGGGTATTTCTTTTGCACCAATTTAAAGACATATGTAAATTAGTATAATTATAATTATTGAGAGCATTCACCACTTCAAGAACGAGATACTGTATGGGGTTTCCTCTTTTTGTCAATTAATCTCCCATTAACTCGTGTAGGAAAATAAAATAGGATAGCGTATAATACGTTTGCCAAGAGTACCTATATATACTTTTGTTTCTATGAAGTCAAGGAAGTGAAAATAGTTCGAATCCAACCAAGTAAAGAGGATGTTTCAAAAAAAAAGATCAAATTAGTCTTCCCTAATGAATATGCTCTTTTTAAAGATTAGAGTCGATGTCGAAGAAAAACTCGTAAGAAAATTTAATATAGTTAATTTTTTGGAATATTTTCGTTTTTTTTTTTCGGGACTCGTCTTTATCACATTTCCTTTGTTTTACAAAAAGATCATAGACCCTTACAAAAACAAAATTTTGAAAATTTCAAATTGAAATTTCGTACTTGTTTTCTCTATTTGATTTCTATTGTTTATTTAAGGTTCTTTAGAAACTCTTTTTATAAACAATCGAAGTATAAAAGGTTTTTTATGATATTTCATCAGATGATTGTACAAGGAAAGTACTAGGTTGTAGAAAAGAAAGCGGTGAAAAAGAATCATAAATAAATAGTTTTTTATTGGATCAGGAATCTCATTATGTATTCGGTGTGGATAA
The DNA here is from genome assembly GCF_020379485.1 of Brassica napus. Taxonomy (NCBI): domain Eukaryota; kingdom Viridiplantae; phylum Streptophyta; class Magnoliopsida; order Brassicales; family Brassicaceae; genus Brassica; species Brassica napus. The sequence continues at coordinate 13,337 of NW_026015551.1, forward strand.
AAGATCTTCCTATGTTATACTATTAAATTCTTGACGATGAATCGATTTTATAGCTCCGATATTGTTATTCATGATATTTCTTTCATTCGATATCATCGAAATCTAATTCATCTGAGTGAGTTTACAAGCGAAAGATTTCTCATCTCTATGGGATTAAATCCCGAGATATTCCAAAGAAAAAAAAATAAATAATAAACGATTTAATTATGGAAGTCAATATTCTTGCATTTATTGCTACTGCACTCTTCATTCTCGTTCCTACTGCTTTTTTGCTTATAATTTACGTAAAAACGGTTAGTCAAAATAATTAATTTGAATACAATTTGACTATCAATGACAAAAAAGGATGTCAATTTCTCGTCTTAAATGAAAGGAATGCATTAGATTCAGTAGTATCCTAAGGGGCCCGCTAGTATGGTAGAAAGAGATCTCTTTCTACCATACTAGCCATTATGGTTATTGTAATGTATAAAGATACAAGTGAAATATCTTAATATAAAGGAATCCACCCATATCTCTCTTTTTCTTTATAAATGTAAATATAAATTAATATAGAATATGAAATCTATGTACATACTTTCTCAATTTCATTTGTTTGTTTGATCCATTTAATACGGATAATCCGAATTCGATGGAACCTCTTGAGATTTCGAAAGGGGTTATCCCATGAATGGTTAACGGTATAAACTCTGATATCAAAAAATAAAATGAGTCAATAAAACAAAACATAAATCCAATTTCTAAAAAAAGATCTTAAAAAAATTGCCGGCCGGTCTAGAAAACTAAAACAATTGATACAGGTTGATAGAGTTTGATTATTATCGCAATTAGGAGTACTTCTAGAGTCCACTTCTTCCCCACACTACGAGAGAGAGGGAAAATGTAAAAACTACCATTAAACCAGCCCATGCGAGACTTACTATATCCATGTGAATTCTGTCCCCTATGAATATGAAGAAACTTTTCCATTATTGTTCACTAATAATAGTGAAATCACTGGTGCAGAGTCAAAAAAAGGGAGAGATATTTGGTCACCATTGATGAACTACTCCAAAAAATCCACTTATCTTATACTGAGTTATTCTTAATTATAGAATTTCTAGTAGAATCGACAAGATGTAAACACAAGTAAACAGATACTTTTCGAAGTATCCAAAAATCTGACTCATATGTAGAAAGAATAATCTTTTTTCTTTCTTTTATCGTTTTTTATTTTTATTTGAAGTAAAACGAAAGGCAATTCTTCATCTAATCTAATATTGATTGAATGTCTGAGCATTCCGACACTTTCATGAGTCTATATCCAAAGTATCTTAGATCCTTTCCAAAACTATTAATTTAATTCCCTCTCTGCCTATCCAATCTAATGGATTTCCCTCCACTCGTTTTAGTTTTCCTCTAATCTGATAGGTAAAACTTTAGGTTAGAGAATAGAACCTCGAGAGCCAGGGGCTTAGAATCACGAAAAGAAAGTATCAAGAGTCTTTTCCTACGTTTGTTATAGTTTTATAACAGGAGATTTCAAGTCTCCTGTTGAGGCGGCACCCGGATTTGAACTGGGGAAAAAGGATTTGCAGTCCCCCGCCTTACCACTCGGCCATGCCGCCAAAATGATTTGTACTAGATTCAAATTTTCTCTTGTTTTTTTCAACTCCGAAAAAAATATAGATTTTCAGTCACAAAATATAGAATCTAGTACAAATCAGAACCATTAACTATTGACTGTAAATTCATGACCTTTTTTGAATTCAAATTTACATTTTTATTTCTAATAATATAAGATAAGAAAATCATTAGAAATAGATTTATAACTAATCTATTTTGAGTTTTTTCAATTAAAAAGAAATCTTCTTCCATTTGAATTATAACACTAATAATGAGTATATGTAAACCCCAGAATCAGAACATACGTTACCTTGTATAGCTCTATAATGGGGTATTTTATCTCTCTAGGGATGCTTTTGAGGAGTAATTCTCAATAAATTTTTGTATTGAAATTTTTCATTGAATACATTGAAAAAAATTTTAATTTTGGTAGAGCACAGCATGTGCTGTTCCAAATAGAACTGTACCACAATAAAAGAAGAAAAGAGACATATATATATACTGTGCATTCTTTTTTATTTTAATAATAATTAAAATTAATAAATAAAAAAACATACGTTTTCTTACCTACTTCAATTCAATGATATTCTAATATTCTATTCAAAATAGGTAAAAATCCATCTTTTTTCTGCAACTATTTTTTTGAACAATGAAATACAAATACATGAAAAAGTAAAGTGTTTAAAAAAAAGTTTTCTATTTCTTATATGTTTATCTGCTCGAACAGATCCTATCATGAATACCGTTTTTTATGGTATGCGATCGAATTGGAATATGTAATATCATAGGTGAAAATGAAATTCCTTTTTTCTAGTCGTTACAAAACTCCATAAGTTCCAGCGGTATTTCTAAATTCTGTTCCATTCGGATCTCTTTCTTTTATAAAAAAATTCCAATTGAATCTAGTCTCCGTTCATACGGATTTCATACATTCCATATATCTTGGAGTGGATAAAATTATGTGATTCAGAAACAGATAGAAATTCCATTATTGCTAGATCGAATTCTATCTATATGATCGGTGAAGAATGAGATATGGGATTTTAAAATAAACGGATAAATGATAAATTCAAAAAGATGCTTCGGGGATGGAAAAAGACTCTTCCACACACAACAATACTTCAATGTTGTTGAAACCGGGATTGAGAGATCTTTTCCATCCCGAGCATCAGAGTAACGGAATTTATCATTTATCCGTTTATTTTTAAAAATCCCATATCTCATTCTTCACCGAATCATATAGATAGAATTCGATCTAGCAATAATGGAATTTCTATTCTGTTTACTGAATCACATGAAATTTTATCCAACTCCAAGATATATGGAATGTATGAAATCCGTATGAACGGAGACTAGATTCAATTGGAATTTTTTTTATAAGAAAGAGATCCGAATGGAACAGAATTTAGAAATACCGCTGGAACTTATGGAGTTTTGTAACGACTATAGAAAAAAGTAATTTCATTTTCACCTATGATATTACATATTCCAATTCGATCGCATACCATAAAAACGGTATTCATGATAGGATCTGTTCGAGCAGATAAACATATAAGAAATAGAAAACTTTTTAAACACTTTACTTTTTCATGTATTTGTATTTCATTGTTCAAAAAAATAGTTGCAGAAAAAAGATGGATTTTTACCTATTTTGAATAGAATATTTAGAATATCATTGAATTGAAGTAGGTAAGAAAACGTATGTTTTTTATTTATTTATTTTAATTATTATTAAAATAAAAAAGAATGCACAGGTATATATAATGTCTCTTTTTCTTCTTTTATTGTGGTACAGTTCTATTTGGAACAGCACATGCTGTGCTCTACCAAAAATTAAAATTTTTTCAATGTATTCAATGAAAAATTTCAATACAAAAATTTATTGAGAATTACTCCTCAAAAGCATCCCTAGAGAGATAAAATACCCCATTATAGAGCTATACAAGGTAACGTATGTTCTGATTCTGGGGTTTACATATACTCATTATTAGTGTTATAATTCAAATGGAAGAAGATTTCTTTTTAATTGAAAAAACTCAAAATAGATTAGTTATAAATCTATTTCTAATGATTTTCTTATCTTATATTATTAGAAATAAAAATGTAAATTTGAATTCAAAAAAGGTCATGAATTTACAGTCAATAGTTAATGGTTCTGATTTGTACTAGATTCTATATTTTGTGACTGAAAATCTAATTTTTTTCGGAGTTGAAAAAAAAACAAGAGAAAATTTGAATCTAGTACAAATCATTTTGGCGGCATGGCCGAGTGGTAAGGCGGGGGACTGCAAATCCTTTTTCCCAGTTCAAATCCGGGTGCCGCCTCAACAGGAGACTTGAAATCTCCTGTTATAAAACTATAACAAACGTAGGAAAAGACTCTTGATACTTTCTTTCGTGATTCTAAGCCCCGGCTCTCGAGGTTCTATTCTCTAACCTAAAGTTTTACCTATCAGATTAGAGGAAAACTAAAACGAGTGGAGGGAAATCCATTAGATGGATAGGCAGAGAGGGAATTAAATTAATAGTTTTGAAAGGATCTAAGATACTTTGGATATAGACTCATGAAAGTGTCGGAATGCTCAGACATTCAATCAATATTAGATTAGATGAAGAATTGCCTTTCGTTTTACTTCAAATAAAAATAAAAAACGATAAAAGAAAGAAAAAAGATTATTCTTTCTACATATGAGTCAGATTTTTGGATACTTCGAAAAGTATCTGTTTACTTGTGTTTACATCTTGTCGATTCTACTAGAAATTCTATAATAAGAATAACTCAGTATAAGATAAGTGGATTTTTTGGAGTAGTTCATCAATGGTGACCAAATATCTCTCCCTTTTTTTGACTCTGCACCAGTGATTTCACTATTATTAGTGAACAATAATGGAAAAGTTTCTTCATATTCATAGGGGACAGAATTCACATGGATATAGTAAGTCTCGCATGGGCTGGTTTAATGGTAGTTTTTACATTTTCCCTCTCTCTCGTAGTGTGGGAAGAAGTGGACTCTAGAAGTACTCCTAATTGCGATAATAATCAAACTCTATCAACCTGTATCAATTGTTTTAGTTTTCTAGACCGGCCGGCAATTTTTTTAAGATCTTTTTTTAGAAATTGGATTTATGTTTTGTTTTATTGACTCATTTTATTTTTTGATATCAGAGTTTATACGTTAACCATTCATGGGATAACCCCCTTTCGAAATCTCAAGAGGTTTCCATCGAATTCGGATTATCCGTATTAAATGGATCAAACAACAAATGAAATTGAGAAAGTATGTACATAGATTTCATATTCTATATTAATTATATTTACATTTATAAAGAAAAAGAGAGATATGGGTGGATTCCTTTATATTAAGATATTTCACTTGTATCTTTATACATTACAATAACCATAATGGCTAGTATGGTAGAAAGAGATCTCTTTCTACCATACTAGCGGGCCCCTTAGGATACTACTGAATCTAATGCATTCCTTTCATTTAAGACGAGAAATTGACATCCTTTTGTCATTGATAGTCAATGTATTCAAAATTTAATTATTTTGACTAACCGTTTTACGTAATTATAAGCAAAAAAGCAGTAGGAACGAGAATGAAGAGTGCAGTAGCAATAAATGCAAGAATATTGACTTCCATAATTAAATCGTTTATTATTTATTTTTTTTCTTTGGAATATCTCGGGATTTAATCCCATAGAGATGAGAAATCTTTCGCTTGTAAACTCACTCAGATGAATTAGATTTCGATGATATCGAATGAAAGAAATATCATGAATAACAATATCGGAGCTATAAAATCGATTCATCGTCAAGAATTTAATAGTATAACATAGGAAGATCTTTTATCCACACCGAATACATAATGAGATTCCTGATCCAATAAAAAACTATTTATTTATGATTCTTTTTCACCGCTTTCTTTTCTACAACCTAGTACTTTCCTTGTACAATCATCTGATGAAATATCATAAAAAACCTTTATACTTCGATTGTTTATAAAAAGAGTTTCTAAAGAACCTTAAATAAACAATAGAAATCAAATAGAGAAAACAAGTACGAAATTTCAATTTGAAATTTCAAAATTTTGTTTTTGTAAGGGTCTATGATCTTTTTGTAAAACAAAGGAAATGTGATAAAGACGAGTCCCGAAAAAAAAAAAACGAAAATATTCCAAAAAATTAACTATATTAAATTTTCTTACGAGTTTTTCTTCGACATCGACTCTAATCTTTAAAAAGAGCATATTCATTAGGGAAGACTAATTTGATCTTTTTTTTTGAAACATCCTCTTTACTTGGTTGGATTCGAACTATTTTCACTTCCTTGACTTCATAGAAACAAAAGTATATATAGGTACTCTTGGCAAACGTATTATACGCTATCCTATTTTATTTTCCTACACGAGTTAATGGGAGATTAATTGACAAAAAGAGGAAACCCCATACAGTATCTCGTTCTTGAAGTGGTGAATGCTCTCAATAATTATAATTATACTAATTTACATATGTCTTTAAATTGGTGCAAAAGAAATACCCCTTTCTTTTGCTTGATGAAAAAAGAAAAATAAAACAAAAAGATAACCGAAACCATTTTGATCCCCTTGCCCAGAAACAAAAAGGGGAGTTTATGTCTTTTTTTTTAATTGAATCCGCCGGGACTGACGGGGCTCGAACCCGCAGCTTCCGCCTTGACAGGGCGGTGCTCTGACCAATTGAACTACAATCCCATGGAAATAAAGCGGGTAGCTTACATATTCCTTCTTATGATTTCATCATAATCATTTCAATTTTAGATTCAAATTAGTGTTTTGTAACAAAGAAAATCACAAGTAATATATTGATATCTATATGGATATCACTAAAGTGATATCAAGGCCGATTACTAGTAATCCTTGCATTATTCTAAAATCGATTGATAATCTATTTTTTATTGTAATTTTTATGGAAACAAAAAGTAACGAGCCACAAGAAATAAAGAAAAAAGTAAAGTCGAAATATACCCAGATATTTGACTTTTTTCTTACCCTTCTCTGTCAATTATGCAAAACAAAAA
>NW_026015551.1:30000-43251 GCF_020379485.1 Brassica napus
TTTATGAGCCTCTAAAATATCTTTTAGACCATGACCAATACCCCAGTTGGTCCTATACATATGACCTGCTATTAGGAAAAGAATTGCGATAGCTAAATGATGGTCCCTTAGCTATTGTTCTTGAGAAATGACCGGGTTTAGCCCATTCCTCGAAAGAAGTTTTTATGGGATCCCTATCTACCAAAATTTTGACTTCTGGTTCCGGCGAACGAATAATCATTGAGTCCTCCTCTTTCCGGACAACACATACAAAGAAACCCGCCAACAGTCACTCAAATAATTAGTGAACCGATGATAGATGCTTAGAATTTTGTTCTTTCTCTTCTATCTCCCATCTATTCATCCATTTTCTTTAGTTATTCACTAGAGCAATTATGATCTGGAAGTCGATCTGGGGCAAGTGTTCGGATCTATTATGACATATCCATAGGGTGCTCAACGGACCCCCCCCTTTTTTTTTTATATAAAAAGCGTTTTCGCACCTTTACATTAGTATTGGTACACAAATAATTTTTTTTTATAACCTAATCTAGTGTATTCATATTTCAATTATAAGTTCCGAAATATAGCCTATTTTTTATGTTTTAAATAGAGGATATTATCCTATTTCAATAACCGCTTATTAGTCATTACTAAGAAACATTCTAGTATTGATATTTAGTCATTTTCAAATCCCTTTTATTCGTTTTAATAGTCGAAAAGAAAAAAATAGAAAAAACTAGATATAGATATTATAGATATTCTCATATTCATGTACTACTTATCCCTAGAGAATACCAGATTAAATAGAACGATTTGAGAAAAGGATATAATGAAATTTTTTTCTGGGATTGGTTCTTCTGATAGAAAAAAGAATCTGGTTTATTTGACCGAGAGGGCCAAGAAACTAAAAAACAATTAATTGTAAAAACAAATAAAGATATATTATAGAATAAAAAAAAAGAAACAAAGAAAAAGTTCTTATTCGAAGCGCCTCGTGATCGTCAACCAATTCTGTGCTTCAATATAATTACCAGGAGTAAGCGTTATAGCCTGTTTCCAATACTCGGCGGCTTGAGCAAACCAAGCCTCCGCCATTTCAGAATCTCCTTGTTGAATGGCCTGTTCTCCACGGTCGGAATAGGCGGGTCAATTCCCTCCCTGAGAACCGTACTTGAGAGTTTCCTACCTCATACGGCTCGACAACCAACTCTTTTGTTTTGGTGTACCAGTTTTTTTCACTTTAACCTACTTTAACTTTATATCTAATTGAATGAGATTTCTTATAGATATTCATTCGGTTTTTCTTGGATTAAACAAAAGAGAGTAATTACATGAGTTTCAAACTTTCGTTTTGATTTAATTAATATATTAATTAATCTAATAATAAGTTTATCTTTTCTCCTACCTTCAGAAAAAAAAGGCATGTCCACTGTTATTAGATATTAGAATTTTCTGAAAGGTAACTATCCCGCTTTCATATATAAATTTATATAGAATCGTTGAAAAAGACTTTTTTTCATACTTCATATCATAAAAAAGAAAAAGACTTACTGTCTTTAGGATCTGATGCTACACCGCTGCTCAATACCTTAGGGGATCCACTCTATTACATAAGTAGATTTCTAAGATTTATCTCATATTATGATATAAATAAACAGCTCTTGTTGTATCGGTCCAAAACCTTTCCAGTTGATCTTTACGGTGCTTCCTCTATCAATTAAATCTTTTTTTATCCATAGAAAATAAAGTATTTAGGCATATCTAGTCTTCACTTCATATTTCGATCCATGAAGTTTATTTATTTGCTACAGCTGATAAAAAAATCGTTTTGGACGATGCTTATGTAGAAAGCCTTTTTTTTTTTCTAGTATTTCATTGACTAGCTGTTCGTTCTTTTTTTCTATAGTGGAGATAGTCGCACGTAATGACAGATCACAGCCATATTATTAAAAGCTTGTGGTAAAAAGGGGTTTCGTTCTAATGCCCGAAAATAATATTCTAAAGCTTTGGTATGTTCCCCATTACTTGTGTGGATAAGGCCTATATTATAGAGTATATAACTTCGATCATAGGGGTCAATTTCTAGTCGCATAGCTTCATAATAATTCTGTAATGCTTCCGCATAATTTCCTTCAGATTGAGCCGACATCCGTTACGGTCGTCATTCGCTTTAACGAATTCTCCGTTTCAGAACCGTATGTGAGATTTTCATCTCATACGGCTCCTCCTTTAGGTGCATAATGAAAATAATAAATATATGGATATGGAAAAATTTGATGTCATTATGAACTAAGCGGGGCTAATGTTTTTACAAGAAATCCCTAGCCAACCTTCTTGTAAAAGATCTTTTCTTACTACCAAGTGGATTCATATTCATACTAGATAAAAATAAAAAAGGAAACTCTAACAATTTCTTTGTTCTCAACGCCCCTAAATTTCCAGGAATTAGTCACTTCAACAGTCTTCAATGGTTATACGGGTATCCAAAGTACGGACGAGATGGATGTTTATTGTTCCAACCATTTTAATTAGTCCCAATCCCAAAGAAGAAGAAAGAAAAGGAATCTTTTTGAAGAAAGTTTTCGTGTTGTTGATTTCTCGGCGTAGTGCTTCTTCCCCTGTGCCTCCTATTCGTATATTGTATTAGTCTAGTAGGATTGATCTGTAATACGGGAACCGTAGGTAAAAAACCTTTTGCTCAATACTAGAATTCATAATTGAAGCATCTAAGGCTGCACTAATCGTGGATACATGACAGAAGGGATTGCTTTTTTATATTATAAACTTCACCTTCAAAAGCGTAGATTTTTTTCAATACTCATTTTTTTCTATTCCAAATCGGTGAGAAATAGAAAAAAATGATAATGATAATCAAATCGCACCATCTCTGTAATAAGTAAATGCCTCTTTTTCTCCGGAAGTTGTCGGAATGACTCGTAATAAGATATCGGCTACAATTGTAAAGGTTTTATCAATAAAATTTCCATTTATACGCGATCTTGGCATAGGTAGTAATCCATTCTATAACTCTTTTTATTTCCTTTAACTTTTCTTTTGTGAGAAAATTTTCTCACAAACAAAGGAATTTTATAGTACGAACTAACATAAAAGCGGACTCGTTTTTTATAAAAAAATATTCTATCTACTTCCAATTTTCTATAAAATCTACATTTCTTTGCTATGGAAAATGCTGGGAAGAGCAAACAAGGGATCCAAACCTCCCTACCAATCTATGATACATGAATAGGAAAAAGATTCCCCGACAAAATCCCTTACCTTGTCCCTTTTAGTTTTAATCAAAAAAGCGGGCAAAGGGGAGTTGTCCGAACTCTTGTTTTTAGTGATTTTTTTTTACTTCACTTAGGTTTTTTAAGTCTGGCGAGAGTAATATTCTACGACAAGCAATTCATTTATTTCAAACCGACGCATTTCCTATCTATTTTGATTGACTAACCCTTCATATTGGAATGTGTGAAGAGTCAGATGGTTTGGCAATTCCTCGGGGGCAGATGACTCAAGAAGATTTTGAACCAAAGTTCTAGAGTTTTGTTCATCCTTCACTGTAATAATATCTCGGGGTTTGCATCGATAACTTGGTATATCAACTATACGACCATTAACTAAAATATGCCCATGGTTAACTAATTGGCGCGCTTGAGGAATAGTCAAAGCCATACCCAACCGAAAAAGGATGTTATCCAAACGCATTTCAAGTAATTGTAATAAAACTTGACCCGTTGACCCCTTAGCTTTTCCGGCGATACGAACATATTTAAGTAATTGGCGTTCTGTAAGACCATAATGAAAACGCAATTTTTGTTTTTCTTCTAAACGAATACGATATTGAGATTTTTTTCCGGAGCGTGATTGGTTTCTAAGATCGCTTCCTGCCCTAGGCCTTTTACTAGTTAGTCCCGGTAAAGCCCCCAGACGGCGTATTTTTTTAAAACGAGGCCCTCGGTAACGTGACATAAAGACTCCTTTTTTTATTGAAATTGTACAAAAACTAAACAAAATTAAAACTGAACTAAATGATAATGATAAATAACGTAAAATCCACTCCAATAAACTATTGGAATACAAAGAGTCAGAAGATATATTCTCTCAATATACAGATTTTTTTTATTGTATATACAATATATATAAATCAATAAATCACAAAAATTTTCCTTTATTTTCTTCATTTATTTTGCCAAGATCTAACCCTTTTACCCCAATATATATTCCTATATGGAAGTTTATATGACATAATATAAATGGCGTGGTAACTCTTGGAAAAAGGTGAAAGAAGTCTTTTCAATCTTATTTTTTTTTGAAAGTACATTAAAAATCATGTAAAAAAAATGAAAAACTATGTAAAAGCCGGCTATCGGAATCGAACCGATGACCATCGCATTACAAATGCGATGCTCTAACCTCTGAGCTAAGCGGGCTCAACTAAAATAGTGTATACAAATTCACTAAACTACTAGATCGTATTAATTAACTATTCTATTCATATTTTTCCTTATCTATTTAGAATTCATCATATTTTCGATATTCTAGAACAGAATATAGCTCAAATAAATAGTGACTATCATTAAATAAATAAAACAAAACCTTAATGAATTAATATAATATAGCAATATATCGACTTTCTAATTTTGATTTCATGAGTTTCTAAATAAGAAAATTTTAATTAGACCGGAAAGCTTTTTTTTAAAGTTAAATGATATCTGATTTGAAATTCTTGGTTTTTTTTGTTCTAACCTCATGCAATTATTATTATTTGATACTTTTTCTCTTTTTATATTCTTTATTATTTTATAGAATTAAATTATTAGAATGAATATTCGAATATTCATTTCGAATATACTTTTTTAGAATTATTCGAATTTCAAATCTACGAAGTAGACTTATAATCTTTTTACATTGCACATTGTAGAATTCTAAGTTTCAATAATGATCATAAATTTCTTTTCATGGAAGTAAAAAAAACGAATCGACCGTTCGACTATTTCTTAAAATTGAAGACAACGATGAGAAAAGGAAGAACATATATATGTTCTCTAATATATAACCATATTGAATTGCAAATACAAAAATGATAGAATCTTTGTTGATTAAACTAAATCAATATGGATGGGGCTAAAAAAAATGCAAGAAGATACCAAAGAAATAAAATAAGTATCTGTATGTAATGAATTCCAAGGTTTCGTCATAAGAAAAAGTGGAAAGACATCATAATGAGATCCTAATCTCAAAGCAAAAAGGGGGATATGGCGGAATTGGTAGACGCTACGGACTTAATTGGATTGAGCCTTGGTATGGAAACCTACTAAGTGATAACTTTCAAATTCAGAGAAACCCTGGAATTAACAATGGGCAATCCTGAGCCAAATCCTGGGTTACGCGAACAAACCAGAGTTTAGAAAGCGGGATAGGTGCAGAGACTCAATGGAAGCTGTTCTAACAAATGGAGTTCAATCCCTTGTGTTGAATCAAACGATTCACTTCATAGTCTGATAGATCCTTGGTGGAACTTATTAATCGGACGAGAATAAAGATAGAGTCCCATTCTACATGTCAATACTGACAACAATGAAATTTATAGTAAGATGAAAATCCGTTGACTTTTAAAATCGTGAGGGTTCAAGTCCCTCTATCCCCAACCCTACTCCCTAAAAAAGTCTGTTTGACACCTTACCCTTTTTTTAGTTATTCAAGAATTCATTGATCTTTTTTCATTCATCCGACACTTTTACAAACTCGAATTTCTTTTCTTATATATACAAGTCTTGTGGGATATATCATACATATACAAATGAGAAAGAACTATCGATTTGAATTATTTCGAATCTAAATAATTTTCATTCTAAAACTTAGAAAGTCTTCTTTTCGAAGATCCAATAAATTCCCGGTCCAAAACTTTTTTCATTTACTACTTTTGCGTTTCTTTTAATTGACATAGACCTAAGTCATCTCATAAAATGAGAATGATACTTCGGTAATGGCCGGGATAGCTCAGTTGGTAGAGCAGAGGACTGAAAATCCTCGTGTCACCAGTTCAAATCTGGTTCTTGGCATAGGATTGATTAATTTTGATAAGTTTATAGTCTTCAAATTAAACGTATCTTTAGTAAAAAAAGTGCAATAATCCTTTATCCCCCTCTCTTTTTTGTTCATGTTGTGGATCCATCCGTTCAAAAAAAATGTATAAGACTTTATACCTAATACATATTCGAAAGGAAAGTTCTGGTTGAAAGAATAAAAAAAAGTAAAAAAAAAAAGATCTATATCTATCTATCTATATCTATCTATAGTATCTATCGTTGAAGGGCAGAAATACCCCCAAGATTCATTAGATTAGATACAATAGAAATAGAATTTTAACCCCCCCATTTATTGTATTGCTTTCCAATCTTATTTATTCATTCCCAGTTATGTGACTAAAGTTGACTAAGTTATGTGCGCGATACAAAGTTCATAATGCAGAACTCTTTTTTTTTTTTTTAGTTCATCCTATTGGCTCGGCTTTTAGGAAAAAAGTATCTTTCAAATTGGAGATTAAGCTATCTATAATAATATGAATAAGACCTTAATTCTTCTGTTTGTTTGATCTAAAAACGACTCGAATTCAAAATATTCCGCGAAGGTCCGTAGTTGTAGAAACTAAGACTCATTTTATCATTCAAATTTTTATCATTCAATAAGCATCTTGTATTTCATAAAAATTGGGGGCAATATAATCCTTACGTAAAGGCCACCCTATCCAACTTTCGGGCATTAAGATCCGTTTCAGCCGCGGATGGCTATCATAAGTGATTCCTAACATATCATAAGATTCCCGTTCTTGAAAATCCGTACTTTTCCAAACCAGAAAACAGATGGAATTCTGGGATTACTCCTGTGAGTAAATACTTTTATGCAAACTTCTTCCGCTTGATTGACACCATATTCTATTCTCGTAAGATGATACACACTGGCTAAGAGGCCACCTGGTGCCACATCATAGGCACATTGGGAACGTAAATAATTGTAACCATATACATATAAAATTACAGCAATAGAATGCCAATCTTCGGGCTTTATTTGTAAAGTCTCTATTCCTTGGTAATCGAAGCCCAACGATCTATGAACCAGCCCGCGTTTGGCTAGCCAAACGGACAAAGTGCCCTGCATCTTTTTATTTCCCCCCCACACTTTTTTATATAAATTTAAGTATTTCACATTTACCATGAGTTCTAATTTATGAAGATTTTTTCTTATTCTCTCAAATCCTCCCTAATTCACTAATTCGTGGGAAGATACTGGGCTTTTGTATTTAAAAATGTTTCAGTAGAGATCTCTGAAGTAGATGATGGTGGATAGAGTAATTCTTGATCATAATTTCCAGTCTGTGTACTGCGTACAACAAAAAACTTGTGATTGGTAGTAAAACACCGATTACCCCGTTGAGGTCTAATTCGATCCTTATAGATTTCTCTAGCTATTTTCTTACGAAGCTTTGTTATAGCGTCTAACAGCCTCTGGTTTAGGTGGACAAACCGGCAAATAGACATCTACAGGAATTAGCTTATCAACCCCTCGAACAGTACTATAAGAATCGGTACTGAACATCCCCCCTGTAATTGTACACGCTCCCATAGCAATAACATACTTTGGTTCAGGCATTTGTTCATATAATCTCACTAAAGAAGGAGCCATTTTCATTGTTACTGTACCTGCTGTTAAAATAAGGTCCGCCTGTCTAGGACTTGATCTTGGTACTAGCCCATAACGATCAAAGTCAAATCGGGAGCCTATTAATGAGGCAAATTCAATAAAACAACAACTGGTACCATAAAGAAGCGGCCATAGGCTGGAAAGTCTTGACCAATTTGAAAGATCATTTAACGTAGTTGAAATAACTGAGTTTTTGTTGTTCGATCAAGTACGGGAAACTTAATGGAATTCATAATTGTTTCAATGGTTTTTTTTTACTTTTTTTTTTTGTTATTGTACAAGTATTCAGGAAACGAACTAAGACCATTCCAACGCTCCTTTTCGCCATGCATAAACTAAACCAAGAATTAGGATAAGCACGAAAATGAAAGCTTCTATAAAAGCGGATACCCTAGTACATCGAAACTCATTGCCCACGGATACAGAAAAACGGTTTCAACATCAAAAACAACAAAAACTAGAGCAAACATATAATAACGGATTCTAAATTGTAACCAAGCATCCCCGATCGGTTCTATACCTGATTCATAACTAGAAAGTTTCTCCGGCCCCTTCGTAATTGGAGATAAAACCCCGGAAATTAGAAATGCCAAAACAGGAATAGCACTTGATATTATTAAAAATGCCCAGAAAATATCATATTCGTAAAGCAGAAACATAGACGAACTCCTATGAATGTGGAAAAAATACCCGCTTAGTCAATTCCAATCGGAGTGGATTGGGCAAGGTATATATAACTCTTGCGTCAAAACAAAAATTCAGGTTAATCGAATCATTTATTTTCGTTGGTTGCTGTGGTAGACGTCTCCTTTTAAGATTATTGATTGTAATCTTATTTTCAGTACACTTATTACTTAATATTTCCATGTTTCTATTACTAATAGTTTCTCATATTAATAATATAATATTAATATGATTAATAACTAGTAATTTTTTTATTTCTGTTTCTTAAATTTGCTTTATGTTTTATTAAAAATAAAACAAATTGATAAAAATATCTTCGTTTTTAAAATTATGACGTATCAAAAAATCCACTTACGACTATGAAAATGAATGAATAAAAAACGTTATTCTAAATTATAAGTATCTATCTAGATATATCTATAGATAGTGATTGGATCCACTGAAATCAAATGAAATCAAATTTGGTTTTCCGTTTTATTCTGAACGACCCCCAGGACTTATGGTTTAGGGTCTGGGAGTTTTTTTTATGAACCAACAAATTGAAAGTAACCAGTTAGAAATAAAGAATACAATAAAAAGTCAAAAATTATCCAATTATTTGGATTTGAATGTCATTTATTAGAATAAATTTATTAGTTAGGGCTATACGGATTCGAACCGTAGACCTGCTCGGTAAAAGAGCTCGAACTTATTATTATCAAAATGATTCGAACTCTTTCAAAGACCCAACATGCATTTTTTTGCATTGGGCTCTTTCATTAACTGATAGAAAGATCAGTTAGTCTACCATATTTTTTCTTAAAAAAAAAAGATAAGAAATGGTTCCAAGTACTCTGATTGATTATTTTTAATTCTAATACAATACAGAATAACTACCAAAGTGTTTCAAAGAAGGGTTCTCTTGACGTAGGTTTGCTTTTGGTCTAGATCAACTTAAGTTAAATATAGTCTCTAACATCCTGATTAAAAAATCAAATATGAAACTTGCTACACCTTAAGGTTCATAGGACGAAAAGATCATTTTTGAGTTCCTTATACTCATTCTGCCTAGCATTAAGTAGACTGGGTATTCACCCTATCAATATCTCAAATCAATGATGGGTTCTATTAATTCCCTACCGAAATGGGGTACTTTAATAGGACCTAATGTCAGGCTATTGTTCTTCTCCTCTTTTCCTAAAAAAAAGTCATGGAGTAAGACATCGATTTATTAATAAGATCAATCAATTGGTTTGATTGCGTGATGGACTCCTCTGAAAAACTTTGGCGCACGTGTAAACGAGGTGCTCTACCTAACTGAGCTATAGCCCTTGTGTTTATGATCCACATTTTATCTTATCTTATCATGTAGATAATTTCTTGTCAAGATTAATATTATATGATCGAACATTATATCTCTTTCATCTCGTTGTTTATTGGTATTGCTTAGAAATAATATTGGATTTATAATCCTATCGATGTGATAAGTATCCCCGTGCCTTCTCTTTACGATGATAAATAACCTACTTAACTCAGTGGTTAGAGTATTGCTTTCATACGGCAGGAGTCATTGGTTCAAATCCAATAGTAGGTATAACTTATTAGACACCATGATCAATGGTGTCTATCTATAAGTTTTTGTAGCCAGCTTTTTTTTTTTTTTTCTCGCTTTTGGATCCTATTTTTTATACGTCAGCTAGTTACAAAAATAATCGTATTGAGAGCCTCGACGCGTGTCCGAGCTCGTCTGAGAGCTAGATTAGCCTCAATTGTTTGTCTCTTGCCTTCAGCTTTTCTCAAGTTCGCCTCTGCTATTTCAAGAGTTTGCTGAGCTTCTTGTGGATCAATGTCACTATTCTTCTCTGCATCATTTACTAAAATAGTAATTTCATTATTGCCTATTCTAGCAAAACCGCCCATCAGAGCCATTGTTAACCATTGGTTATTAAGGCGTATTTTCAAAATACCTATATCAACAGCTGTGGCAATCGGCGCGTGATTTGGTAATACGCCAATTTGTCCACTATTAGTAGATAAAATGATTTCTTTTACTTCTGAATCCCAAACAATTCGATTCGGAGTCAGTACACAAAGATTTAAGGTCATTTCTTCAATTTACTCTCCATTTCTAAGTTCGTAGCCTTCGCAGTAGCTTCATCGATGTTACCCACTAAGTAAAAGGCCGTTCAGGAAGAGAATCAAATTCTCCGGAAAGGATCAAATTAAACCCTCTAATTGTTTCCGCTAGCCCAACATATTTTCCCGGAGAACCTGTAAATACTTCTGCTACGAAAAAGGTTGTGATAAGAAACGCTCAATCTTTCGTGCTCTTGCGACGGTTAAGCGATCCTCTTCGGATAATTCGTCCAACCCCAGGATAGCTATAATGTCCTGAAGCTCCTTGTAACGTTGTAAAGTTTGCTTTACTTGTTGCGCAGTTTCATAATGTTCCTCGCCAACGATTCGAGGTTGTAGCATAGTTGACGTTGAATCTAAAGGATCTACCGCTGGATAGATACCTTTAGCAGCTAATCCTCTTGATAGTACGGTAGTCGCATCTAAATGTGCAAATGTGGTGGCAGGAGCAGGGTCAGTCAAATCGTCTGCAGGTACATAAACTGCTTGAATAGAGGTTATGGACCCTTTTTTCGTAGAAGTAATTCTTTCTTGTAAAGAACCCATTTCGGTACTAAGGGTGGGTTGGTAACCCACAGCAGAAGGCATTCTACCCAATAAAGCGGATACCTCGGATCCTGCTTGTACAAAACGGAAGATATTGTCGATAAATAGAAGTACGTCTTGCTCATTAACATCTCGGAAATATTCTGCCATAGTTAAGGCAGTCAGACCAACTCTCATACGAGCTCCCGGCGGTTCATTCATCTGACCGTAGACTAGGGCTACTTTGGAGTCCGCAAGGTTTAGTTCATTAATGACTCCAGATTCTTTCATTTCCATGTAAAGATCATTTCCTTCACGAGTTCGTTCGCCTACTCCACCAAATACGGATACACCACCATGAGCTTTGGCAATGTTGTTGATCAATTCCATAATTAGTACTGTTTTACCCACGCCAGCCCCACCGAATAGTCCGATTTTTCCCCCACGACGATAAGGGGCCAAAAGATCTACTACTTTAATTCCTGTTTCAAAAATAGATAAGGTTGTATCTAAGTCTATAAAAGCAGGCGCGGATTTATGGATAGGAGATGTTGTGAGAGTATCGACAGGACCTAAATTATCAACAGGTTCCCCAAGTACATTGAAAATTCGTCCTAGAGTCGCTCCGCCGACTGGAACACTTAGAGGATTTCCCATATCAACCACGTCCATCCCTCTCTTTAAAACCTCGGTCGCGCTCATAGCTACAGCTCTAACTCGGTTGTTCCTAATAATTGCTGTACTTCACAAGTCACATTAATTTCTTGACCAAGCGTATCTCGACCCTTAACCACCAGAGCATTGTAAATATTAGGCATCTTGCCCGGGGAAAGGCTACATCCAGTACCGGACCATGATTTGGGCAATACGTCCCAGGTTGTTTTTTTTCACGTATTGAAACCGCTGGATCCGAAGTAGTAGGATTTATTCTCATAATAAAAAATATGTTCAATTTGTTGCGAAATTTTTCGAATACAGAAAAAATCTTCGATAGTAAATTCATTGGTTAATTCAATAATAAATGGGAGTAAGCACTCGATTTCATTGGTACCACCCAAGCGAATATGCAATTCAATTTTTTACTTAATTAAATTTCAATGAAGGAATAGTCGTTTTCAAGCTCAACTAACCAAAACCTAGTTTTAAAATAAAAAATATATGAATAAAAAAATTTTTGTGGAAAGTCTTTGATTTATTTGTCATAATAGGCAAGACTTTGTTTTATCTAGCCAATTCCGAAATGGAACTCTATTTATGATTCATTATTTCGATCTCATTAGCCTTTTTTTTTTCATATTTTCATTTAGCATATCCGGTTATGCGTCCCATCGATATCAACCCCCCTTGTTTTCATTTTCATGGATGAATTCCGCATATTGTCATATCTAGGATTTACATATACAACATATATTACTGTCAAGAGTGATTTATTATTATTTTAATATTAAATATTTCGATTTATAAAAAGTCAAAGATTCAAAACTGGAAAAACAAGTATTAGGTTGCGCTATACATATGAAAGAATATACAATAATGATGTATTTGGCGAATCAAATATCATGGTCTAATAAAGAATCATTCTGATTAGTTGATAATTTTGTGAAAGATTCCTGTGAAAAAGGTTAATTAAATCTATTCCTAATTTATGTCGAGTAGACTTTGTTTTGTTTTATTGCAAGAATTCTAAATTCATGACTTGTAGGGAGGGACTTATGTCACCACAAAACAGAGACTAAAGCAAGTGTTGGATTCAAAGCTGGTGTTAAAGAGTATAAATTGAATTATTATACTCCTGAATATGAAACCAAGGATACTGATATCTTGGCAGCATTCCGAGTAACTCCTCAACCCGGAGTTCCACCTGAAGAAGCAGGGGCTGCGGTAGCTGCTGAATCTTCTACTGGTACATGGACAACTGTGGGGACCGATGGGCTTACCAGCCTTGACCGTTACAAAGGACGATGCTACCACATCGAGCCCCGTTCCAGGAGAAGAAACTCAATTTATTGCGTATGTAGCTTACCCATTAGACCTTTTGAAGAAGAAGGGGTCTGTTACTAACATGTTTACCTCAATGTGGGTAACGTATTTGGGTTCAAAGCCCTGGCTGCTCTACGTCTGAGGATCTGCGAATCCCTCCGGCTTATACTAAAACTTTCCAGGGACCCACCTCATGGTATCCAAGTTGAAAGAGAAAAATGAACAAGTATGGACGTCCCACTATTAGATTACCCTATTAAA
>NW_026015552.1:0-2500 GCF_020379485.1 Brassica napus
GAATACCGCTGGAACGGTTATGGCTTTTTTGTACGACTAGACAAAAAAGTAATTTCATTTTCCCTATGATCGATTCACTTATTCCTTCGATCGCATAACCATAAAAACGGTATTCCCTGATAGGGGTGGAGTCTGTTCGAGCAGATAAACAATAAGAATAGAAACTTTTTTTTAACACTTTACTTTTTCATGTGTTGTATTTCATTGTTCAAAAAATATTGCAGAAGGAAAGATGGATTTTTTACCTATTTTGAATAGAATATTTAGAATATCATTGAATTGAAGTAGGTAAGAAAACGTATGTTTTTTTTATTTATTAATTTTAATTATTATTAAAATAAAAAGAATGCACAGGTATATATATATGTCTCTTTTTCTTCTTTTATTGTGGTACAGTTCTATTTGGAACAGCACATGCTGTGCTCTACCAAAATTAAAAATTTTTTTCAATGTATTCAATGAAAATTTCAATACAAAAATTTATTGAGAATTACTCCTCAAAAGCATCCCTAGAGAATAAATACACCCCATTATAGAGCTATACAAGGTAACGTATGTTCTGATTCTGGGGTTTACATATACTCATTATTAGTGTTATAATTCAAATGGAAGAAGATTTCTTTTTAATTGAAAAAACTCAAAATAGATTAGTTATAAATCTATTTCTAATGATTTTCTTATCTTATATTATTAGAAATAAAAATGTAAATTTGAATTCAAAAAGGTCATGAATTTACAGTCAATAGTTAATGGTTCTGATTTGTACTAGATTCTATTTTGTGACTGAAAATCTATATTTTTTTCGGAGTTGAAAAAAAAACAAGAGAAAATTTGAATCTAGTACAAATCATTTTGGCGGCATGGCCGAGTGGTAAGGCGGGGACTGCAAATCCTTTTCCCCGTTCAAATCCGGGTGCCGCCTCAACAGGAGACTTGAAATCTCCTGTTATAAAACTATAACAAACGTAGGAAAGAGACTCTTGATACTTTCTTTTCGTGATTCTAAGCCCCTGGCTCTCGAGGTTCTATTCTCTAACCTAAAGTTTTACCTATCAGATTAGAGGAAAACTAAAACGAGTGGAGGGAAATCCATTAGATTGGATAGGCAGAGAGGGAATTAAATTAATAGTTTTGGAAAGGATAAGATACTTTGGATATAGACTCATGAAAGTGTCGGAATGCTCAGACATTCAATCAATATTAGATTAGATGAAGAATTGCCTTTCGTTTTACTTCAAATAAATAAAAAACGATAAAAGAAAGAAAAAAGATTATTCTTTCTACATATGAGTCAGATTTTTTGGATACTTCGAAAAGTATCTGTTTACTTGTTTTACATCTTGTCGATTCTACTAGAAATTCTATAATTAAGAATAACTCAGTATAAGATAAGTGGATTTTTTGGAGTAGTTCATCAATGGTGACCAAATATCTCTCCCTTTTTTTGACTCTGCACCAGTGATTTCACTATTATTAGTGAACAATAATGGAAAAGTTTCTTCATATTCATAGGGGACAGAATTCACATGGATATAGTAAGTCTCGCATGGGCTGGTTTAATGGTAGTTTTTACATTTTCCCTCTCTCTCGTAGTGTGGGGAAGAAGTGGACTCTAGAAGTACTCCTAATTGCGATAATAATCAAACTCTATCAACCTGTATCAATTGTTTTAGTTTTCTAGACCGGCCGGCAATTTTTTTTAAGATCTTTTTTTAGAAATTGGATTTATGTTTTGTTTTATTGACTCATTTTATTTTTTGATATCAGAGTTTATACCGTTAACCATTCATGGGATAACCCCCTTTCGAAATCTCAAGAGGTTTCCATCGAATTCGGATTATCGTATTAATGGATCAAACAAACAAATGAAATTGAGAAAGTATGTACATAGATTTCATATTCTATATTAATTTATATTTACATTTATAAAGAAAAAGAGAGATATGGGTGGATTCCTTTATATTAAGATATTTCACTTGTATCTTTATACATTACAATAACCATAATGGCTAGTATGGTAGAAAGAGATCTCTTTCTACCATACTAGCGGGCCCCTTAGGATACTACTGAATCTAATGCATTCCTTTCATTTAGAGACGAGAAATTGACATCCTTTTTTGTCATTGATAGTCAAATGTATTCAAATAATTATTTTGACTAACCGTTTTTACGTAAATTATAAGCAAAAAGCAGTAGGAACGAGAATGAAGAGTGCAGTAGCAATAAATGCAAGAATATTGACTTCCATAATTAAATCGTTTATTATTTATTTTTTTTTCTTGGAATATCTCGGGATTTAATCCCATAGAGATGAGAAATCTTTCGCTTGTAAACTCACTCAGATGAATTAGATTTCGATGATATCGAATGAGAAAATATCATGAATAACAATATCGGAGCTATAAAATCGATTCATCGTCAATTTAATAGTATAACATAGGAAGATCTTTTATCCACACCGAATACATAATGAGATTCCTGATCCAATAAAAAACTATTT
>NW_026015552.1:7500-10000 GCF_020379485.1 Brassica napus
TACTTGTCTTATAGTTTAGCTGCTTTATCTGTTTGTGGTTTCATTGCTTGTTGTTTTGTCTGGTTTAATAATACTGCTTACCCTAGTGAGTTTTACGGACCTACAGGGCCAGAAGCTTCTCAAGCTCAAGCATTTACTTTTCTAGTTAGAGACCAACGTCTTGGAGCTAACGTGGGGTCTGCTCAAGGACCTACAGGTTTAGGTAAATACTTAATGCGTTCCCCGACTGGAGAAGTTATTTTTGGAGGAGAAACAATGCGTTTTTGGGATCTGCGTGCTCCCTGGTTAGAACCTTTAAGGGGTCCTAATGGTTTGGACTTAAGTAGGTTGAAAAAAGACATACAACCTTGGCAAGAACGACGTTCTGCAGAATATATGACTCATGCTCCTTTAGGTTCCTTAAATTCTGTAGGGGGCGTAGCTACTGAGATCAATGCAGTCAATTACGTCTCTCCGAGAAGTTGGTTATCTACCTCTCATTTTGTTCTAGGATTCTTCCTATTCGTGGGTCATTTATGGCACGCGGGAAGAGCTCGGGCAGCGGCAGCAGGATTTGAAAAAGGAATTGATCGTGATTTTGAACCTGTTCTTTCTATGACTCCTCTTAACTAAAGTAGTAGTTAAAATAGGAAAGTAAAAATCGGGTCATATTAAAAAGTCTTCTTTCTTTCAATTCAATCTCGTTTTTTCTGGCTCGGCTGGATAGTATAGCCGAGCCATTCTCCTTTTTTATGATGCTAAGAAGTAAAAAAAGCCAATAAAGAAAAAAATCTATTCATCCAACAAAAGGAGAGAGAGGGATTCGAACCCTCGATAGTTATTTTTTATGAACTATACCGGTTTTCAAGACCGGAGCCATCAACCACTCGGCCATCTCTCCAAAAGATAATTTCTATTTTATCTTTTTTTTCGCCAAATAGAACATAGCTCGATGAGTTAATACGATCACTATGTAGAAAAAGATATAGGGTGTGACTTTCTTTATAAGTCTATCAATTGGTCTATATAAATGAGATACATGATCCAGTCTACCCATTTGTGAAGTAAAAAAGAACCTTTAACTTCATGTCCGAATAGAATAAAAGTGGTAAAAGAAGTTGGAAATAAGGCATCTCGAATAAACGGATTCATGATAAAATCCCTTTATTTATTAAAATTTTTTTAGTGGGTAAGAGGATTAAATGGTGTATATTGTTAATAGCTTGGAGGATTAAAAACATGACTATTGCTTTTCAATTGGCTGTTTTTGCATTAATTATTACTTCATCAATCTTACTGATTAGTGTACCCGTTGTATTTGCGTCTCCTGATGGGTGGTCGAGTAACAAAAATGTTGTATTTTCTGGTACATCTTTATGGATTGGATTAGTCTTCTTGGTGGGTATCCTTAATTCTCTTATCTCTTGAATTCATTCGTTGCAGATCAAAAAATGAGATGACCCCTCCCATTCCACGAATTACACATTCAAATTCAATATAAGTCCATAAAATGCAAATAAAGAAAACAAAAAATTAGAGGGGGGGTCGAACTTCTGTAACTTGAGTGAAATATGAATCAAATATTAATAAATAGCAATTTACTAATATAACTATGAAATAGTAAACTAATTAAATAAAAAAAAAACGAATCAAAATTGATATCTGATATCAGATATCATATATAATATAGAATAATATATATTTTATGGAATATAGAATATATATTATATGAATATGGAATTCTATATATAGATATAGAATAAATATATTATTAATATATATATATATATATTTATATATATTAGAATTGTTAATTGAACTTTTTTGTTTTTGTTGGTAGTAGAGTTTTATCATGAACCCCAAACCAAAAAGTGTATCTCGTATAGCTTTGAACAAATATTATCCATAAATTTCTTATCAAGAAGGCAAAAAATGCGGATATAGTCGAATGGTAAAATTTCTCTTTGCCAAGGAGAAGACGCGGGTTCGATTCCCGCTATCCGCCCAAATAGAAATGGATTCAAAAAGATCAAAGATTCGGTATAGTTGACCGGGAAATATAGTAATTTTTGCCTCGCGTCCCAAAAGATAAGTATTAATTATAGTTAATAGAATCAAACTTACATTTGTTGAAAAAAAAATGTTGCGGAGACAGGATTTGAACCCGTGACCTCAAGTGAGCCTTGCGAGCTACGTACGCGCTACCAAACGCACAAACAACCGCAAAAAAAACAAAACTTGGACTAAACTCTAATAAACAAAGACGAATTGAATGCGCCCCTATTCCATATCTGTACAAATAGAATAGCCTATTTAGACAGAATGGTAAAGGGGCCTCGTCGAGCATAGAAAAAATAGAAAAATTAAAGGATACTTAAATCTTTACCAGCTTGATCTTGTTGCCCCTGGCAATAAACATGCCTGAACCATTTCCCGAAGGATGTGTCCAGATAGTCCAAAGTCTCGATAGTTAGCTCTCTCTTCCGGTCGCGAAGCAACATCGATGAAGACGTGTAGGTGA
>NW_026015552.1:15000-41662 GCF_020379485.1 Brassica napus
TTTAATTAATATATTAATTAATCTAATAATAAGTTTTATCTTTTCTCCTACCTTCAGAAAAAAAAAGGCATGTCCACTGTTATTAGATATTAGAATTTTCTGAAAGGTAACTATCCCGCTTTCATATATAAATTTATATAGAATCGTTGAAAAAGACTTTTTTTCATACTTCATATCATAAAAAGAAAAAGACTTACTGTCTTTAGGATCTGATGCTACACCGCTGCTCAATACCTTAGGGGATCCACTCTATTACATAAGTAGATTTCTAAGATTTATCTCATATTATGATATAAATAAACAGCTCTTGTTGTATCGGTCCAAAACCTTTCCAGTTGATCTTTACGGTGCTTCCTCTATCAATTAAATCTTTTTTTATCCATAGAAAATAAAGTATTTAGGCATATCTAGTCTTCACTTCATATTTCGATCCATGAAGTTTATTTATTTGCTACAGCTGATAAAAAATCGTTTTGGACGATGCTTATGTAGAAAGCCTTTTTTTTTTTCTAGTATTTCATTGACTAGCTGTTCGTTCTTTTTTTCTATAGTGGAGATAGTCGCACGTAATGACAGATCACAGCCATATTATTAAAAGCTTGTGGTAAAAAGGGGTTTCGTTCTAATGCCCGAAAATAATATTCTAAAGCTTTGGTATGTTCCCCATTACTTGTGTGGATAAGGCCTATATTATAGAGTATATAACTTCGATCATAGGGGTCAATTTCTAGTCGCATAGCTTCATAATAATTCTGTAATGCTTCCGCATAATTTCCTTCAGATTGAGCCGACATCCGTTACGGTCGTCATTCGCTTTAACGAATTCTCCGTTTCAGAACCGTATGTGAGATTTTCATCTCATACGGCTCCTCCTTTAGGTGCATAATGAAAATAATAAATATATGGATATGGAAAAATTTGATGTCATTATGAACTAAGCGGGGCTAATGTTTTTACAAGAAATCCCTAGCCAACCTTCTTGTAAAAGATCTTTTCTTACTACCAAGTGGATTCATATTCATACTAGATAAAAATAAAAAAGGAAACTCTAACAATTTCTTTGTTCTCAACGCCCCTAAATTTCCAGGAATTAGTCACTTCAACAGTCTTCAATGGTTATACGGGTATCCAAAGTACGGACGAGATGGATGTTTATTGTTCCAACCATTTTAATTAGTCCCAATCCCAAAGAAGAAGAAAGAAAAGGAATCTTTTTGAAGAAAGTTTTCGTGTTGTTGATTTCTCGGCGTAGTGCTTCTTCCCCTGTGCCTCCTATTCGTATATTGTATTAGTCTAGTAGGATTGATCTGTAATACGGGAACCGTAGGTAAAAAACCTTTTGCTCAATACTAGAATTCATAATTGAAGCATCTAAGGCTGCACTAATCGTGGATACATGACAGAAGGGATTGCTTTTTTATATTATAAACTTCACCTTCAAAAGCGTAGATTTTTTTCAATACTCATTTTTTTCTATTCCAAATCGGTGAGAAATAGAAAAAAATGATAATGATAATCAAATCGCACCATCTCTGTAATAAGTAAATGCCTCTTTTTCTCCGGAAGTTGTCGGAATGACTCGTAATAAGATATCGGCTACAATTGTAAAGGTTTTATCAATAAAATTTCCATTTATACGCGATCTTGGCATAGGTAGTAATCCATTCTATAACTCTTTTTATTTCCTTTAACTTTTCTTTTGTGAGAAAATTTTCTCACAAACAAAGGAATTTTATAGTACGAACTAACATAAAAGCGGACTCGTTTTTTATAAAAAAATATTCTATCTACTTCCAATTTTTCTGATCAAAAAAGGTATCTATTAACCATAATCTAAAAAACGATGAATAACTCGCTATTCACCCAGGTACTCAGTCATAATCCTGATGTCGGAGAGATGGCCGAGTGGTTGAAGGCGTAACATTGGAACTGTTATGTAGACTTTTGTTTACCGAGGGTTCGAATCCCTCTCTTTCCGTACTTCAACTAAATAACCAATCTTACGTGATTGACCACAACGTATCAAATCAAATAAAAAAATAGATATAAAATCTACATTTCTTTGCTATGGAAAATGCTGGGAAGAGCAAACAAGGGATCCAAACCTCCCTACCAATCTATGATACATGAATAGGAAAAAGATTCCCCGACAAAATCCCTTACCTTGTCCCTTTTTAGTTTTAATCAAAAAAGCGGGCAAAGGGGAGTTGTCCGAACTCTTGTTTTTAGTGATTTTTTTTACTTCACTTAGGTTTTTTAAGTCTGGCGAGAGTAATATTCTACGACAAGCAATTCATTTATTTTCAAACCGACGCATTTCCTATCTATTATTTGATTGACTAACCCTTCATATTGGAATGTGTGAAGAGTCAGATGGTTTGGCAATTCCTCGGGGGCAGATGACTCAAGAAGATTTTGAACCAAAGTTCTAGAGTTTTGTTCATCCTTCACTGTAATAATATCTCGGGGTTTGCATCGATAACTTGGTATATCAACTATACGACCATTAACTAAAATATGCCCATGGTTAACTAATTGGCGCGCTTGAGGAATAGTCAAAGCCATACCCAACCGAAAAAGGATGTTATCCAAACGCATTTCAAGTAATTGTAATAAAACTTGACCCGTTGACCCCTTAGCTTTTCCGGCGATACGAACATATTTAAGTAATTGGCGTTCTGTAAGACCATAATGAAAACGCAATTTTTGTTTTTCTTCTAAACGAATACGATATTGAGATTTTTTTCCGGAGCGTGATTGGTTTCTAAGATCGCTTCCTGCCCTAGGCCTTTTACTAGTTAGTCCCGGTAAAGCCCCCAGACGGCGTATTTTTTTAAAACGAGGCCCTCGGTAACGTGACATAAAGACTCCTTTTTTTATTGAAATTGTACAAAAACTAAACAAAATTAAAACTGAACTAAATGATAATGATAAATAACGTAAAATCCACTCCAATAAACTATTGGAATACAAAGAGTCAGAAGATATATTCTCTCAATATACAGATTTTTTTATTGTATATACAATATATATAAATCAATAAATCACAAAAATTTTCCTTTATTTTCTTCATTTATTTTGCCAAGATCTAACCCTTTTACCCCAATATATATTCCTATATGGAAGTTTATATGACATAATATAAATGGCGTGGTAACTCTTGGAAAAAGGTGAAAGAAGTCTTTTCAATCTTATTTTTTTTTGAAAGTACATTAAAAATCATGTAAAAAAAATGAAAAACTATGTAAAAGCCGGCTATCGGAATCGAACCGATGACCATCGCATTACAAATGCGATGCTCTAACCTCTGAGCTAAGCGGGCTCAACTAAAATAGTGTATACAAATTCACTAAACTACTAGATCGTATTAATTAACTATTCTATTCATATTTTTCCTTATCTATTTAGAATTCATCATATTTTCGATATTCTAGAACAGAATATAGCTCAAATAAATAGTGACTATCATTAAATAAATAAAACAAAACCTTAATGAATTAATATAATATAGCAATATATCGACTTTCTAATTTTGATTTCATGAGTTTCTAAATAAGAAAATTTTAATTAGACCGGAAAGCTTTTTTTTTAAGTTAAATGATATCTGATTTGAAATTCTTGGTTTTTTTTTTCTAACCTCATGCAATTATTATTATTTGATACTTTTTCTCTTTTATATTCTTTATTATTTTATAGAATTAAATTATTAGAATGAATATTCGAATATTCATTTCGAATATACTTTTTTAGAATTATTCGAATTTCAAATCTACGAAGTAGACTTATAATCTTTTTACATTGCACATTGTAGAATTCTAAGTTTCAATAATGATCATAAATTTCTTTTCATGGAAGTAAAAAAAACGAATCGACCGTTCGACTATTTCTTAAAATTGAAGACAACGATGAGAAAAGGAAGAACATATATATGTTCTCTAATATATAACCATATTGAATTGCAAATACAAAAATGATAGAATCTTTGTTGATTAAACTAAATCAATATGGATGGGGCTAAAAAAAATGCAAGAAGATACCAAAGAAATAAAATAAGTATCTGTATGTAATGAATTCCAAGGTTTCGTCATAAGAAAAAGTGGAAAGACATCATAATGAGATCCTAATCTCAAAGCAAAAAGGGGGATATGGCGGAATTGGTAGACGCTACGGACTTAATTGGATTGAGCCTTGGTATGGAAACCTACTAAGTGATAACTTTCAAATTCAGAGAAACCCTGGAATTAACAATGGGCAATCCTGAGCCAAATCCTGGGTTACGCGAACAAACCAGAGTTTAGAAAGCGGGATAGGTGCAGAGACTCAATGGAAGCTGTTCTAACAAATGGAGTTCAATCCCTTGTGTTGAATCAAACGATTCACTTCATAGTCTGATAGATCCTTGGTGGAACTTATTAATCGGACGAGAATAAAGATAGAGTCCCATTCTACATGTCAATACTGACAACAATGAAATTTATAGTAAGATGAAAATCCGTTGACTTTTAAAATCGTGAGGGTTCAAGTCCCTCTATCCCCAACCCTACTCCCTAAAAAAGTCTGTTTGACACCTTACCCTTTTTTTAGTTATTCAAGAATTCATTGATCTTTTTTCATTCATCCGACACTTTTACAAACTCGAATTTCTTTTCTTATTATATACAAGTCTTGTGGGATATATCATACATATACAAATGAGAAAGAACTATCGATTTGAATTATTTCGAATCTAAATAATTTTTCATTCTAAAACTTAGAAAGTCTTCTTTTCGAAGATCCAATAAATTCCCGGTCCAAAACTTTTTTCATTTACTACTTTTGCGTTTCTTTTAATTGACATAGACCTAAGTCATCTCATAAAATGAGAATGATACTTCGGTAATGGCCGGGATAGCTCAGTTGGTAGAGCAGAGGACTGAAAATCCTCGTGTCACCAGTTCAAATCTGGTTCTTGGCATAGGATTGATTAATTTTGATAAGTTTATAGTCTTCAAATTAAACGTATCTTTAGTAAAAAAGTGCAATAATCCTTTATCCCCCTCTCTTTTTTGTTCATGTTGTGGATCCATCCGTTCAAAAAAAATGTATAAGACTTTATACCTAATACATATTCGAAAGGAAAGTTCTGGTTGAAAGAATAAAAAAAAGTAAAAAAAAAAGATCTATATCTATCTATCTATATCTATCTATAGTATCTATCGTTGAAGGGCAGAAATACCCCCAAGATTCATTAGATTAGATACAATAGAAATAGAATTTTAACCCCCCCATTTATTGTATTGCTTTCCAATCTTATTTATTCATTCCCAGTTATGTGACTAAAGTTGACTAAGTTATGTGCGCGATACAAAGTTCATAATGCAGAACTCTTTTTTTTTTTTTTAGTTCATCCTATTGGCTCGGCTTTTAGGAAAAAAGTATCTTTCAAATTGGAGATTAAGCTATCTATAATAATATGAATAAGACCTTAATTCTTCTGTTTGTTTGATCTAAAAACGACTCGAATTCAAAATATTCCGCGAAGGTCCGTAGTTGTAGAAACTAAGACTCATTTTTATCATTCAAATTTTTTATCATTCAATAAGCATCTTGTATTTCATAAAAATTGGGGGCAATATAATCCTTACGTAAAGGCCACCCTATCCAACTTTCGGGCATTAAGATCCGTTTCAGCCGCGGATGGCTATCATAAGTGATTCCTAACATATCATAAGATTCCCGTTCTTGAAAATCCGTACTTTTCCAAACCCAGAAAACAGATGGAATTCTGGGATTACTCCTGTGAGTAAATACTTTTATGCAAACTTCTTCCGCTTGATTGACACCATATTCTATTCTCGTAAGATGATACACACTGGCTAAGAGGCCACCTGGTGCCACATCATAGGCACATTGGGAACGTAAATAATTGTAACCATATACATATAAAATTACAGCAATAGAATGCCAATCTTCGGGCTTTATTTGTAAAGTCTCTATTCCTTGGTAATCGAAGCCCAACGATCTATGAACCAGCCCGCGTTTGGCTAGCCAAACGGACAAAGTGCCCTGCATCTTTTTTATTTCCCCCACACCCTTTTTATATAAATTTAAGTATTTCACATTTACCATGAGTTCTAATTTATGAAGATTTTTTTCTTATTCTCTCAAATCCTCCCTAATTCACTAATTCGTGGGAAGATACTGGGCTTTTGTATTTAAAAAATGTTTCAGTAGAGATCTCTGAAGTAGATGATGGTGGATAGAGTAATTCTTGATCATAATTTCCAGTCTGTGTACTGCGTACAACAAAAACTTGTGATTGGTAGTAAAACACCGATTACCCCGTTGAGGTCTAATTCGATCCTTATAGATTTCTCTAGCTATTTTCTTACGAAGCTTTGTTATAGCGTCTATAACAGCCTCTGGTTTAGGTGGACAACCCGGCAAATAGACATCTACAGGAATTAGCTTATCAACCCCTCGAACAGTACTATAAGAATCGGTACTGAACATCCCCCCTGTAATTGTACACGCTCCCATAGCAATAACATACTTTGGTTCAGGCATTTGTTCATATAATCTCACTAAAGAAGGAGCCATTTTCATTGTTACTGTACCTGCTGTTAAAATAAGGTCCGCCTGTCTAGGACTTGATCTTGGTACTAGCCCATAACGATCAAAGTCAAATCGGGAGCCTATTAA
The DNA here is from genome assembly GCF_020379485.1 of Brassica napus. Lineage (NCBI taxonomy): Eukaryota > Viridiplantae > Streptophyta > Magnoliopsida > Brassicales > Brassicaceae > Brassica > Brassica napus. The sequence continues at coordinate 21,682 of NW_026015552.1, forward strand.
TGAGGCAAATTCAATAAAACAACAACTGGTACCATAAAGAAGCGGCCATAGGCTGGAAAGTCTTGACCAATTTGAAAGATCATTTAACGTAGTTGAAATAACTGAGTTTTTTGTTGTTCGATCAAGTACGGGAAACTTAATGGAATTCATAATTGTTTCAATGGTTTTTTTTTACTTTTTTTTTATTGTTATTGTACAAGTATTCAGGAAACGAACTAAGACCATTCCAACGCTCCTTTTCGCCATGCATAAACTAAACCAAGAATTAGGATAAGCACGAAAATGAAAGCTTCTATAAAAGCGGATACCCCTAGTACATCGAAACTCATTGCCCACGGATACAGAAAAACGGTTTCAACATCAAAAACAACAAAAACTAGAGCAAACATATAATAACGGATTCTAAATTGTAACCAAGCATCCCCGATCGGTTCTATACCTGATTCATAACTAGAAAGTTTCTCCGGCCCCTTCGTAATTGGAGATAAAACCCCGGAAATTAGAAATGCCAAAACAGGAATAGCACTTGATATTATTAAAAATGCCCAGAAAATATCATATTCGTAAAGCAGAAACATAGACGAACTCCTATGAATGTGGAAAAAATACCCGCTTAGTCAATTCCAATCGGAGTGGATTGGGCAAGGTATATATAACTCTTGCGTCAAAACAAAAATCAGGTTAATCGAATCATTTATTTTCGTTTGGTTGCTGTGGTAGACGTCTCCTTTTAAGATTTATTGATTGTAATCTTATTTTCAGTACACTTATTACTTAATATTTCCATGTTTCTATTACTAATAGTTTCTCATATTAATAATATAATATTAATATGATTAATAACTAGTAATTTTTTTTATTTCTGTTTCTTAAATTTGCTTTATGTTTTATTTAAAATAAAACAAATTGATAAAAATATCTTCGTTTTTAAAATTATGACGTATCAAAAAATCCACTTACGACTATGAAAATGAATGAATAAAAAACGTTTATTCTAAATTATAAGTATCTATCTAGATATATCTATAGATAGTGATTGGATCCACTGAAATCAAATGAAATCAAATTTGGTTTTCCGTTTTATTCTGAACGACCCCCAGGACTTATGGTTTAGGGTCTGGGAGTTTTTTTTATGAACCAACAAATTGAAAGTAACCAGTTAGAAATAAAGAATACAATAAAAAGTCAAAAATTATCCAATTATTTGGATTTGAATGTCATTTATTAGAATAAATTTATTAGTTAGGGCTATACGGATTCGAACCGTAGACCTGCTCGGTAAAAGAGCTCGAACTTATTATTATCAAAATGATTCGAACTCTTTCAAAGACCCAACATGCATTTTTTTTGCATTGGGCTCTTTCATTAACTGATAGAAAGATCAGTTAGTCTACCATATTTTTTCTTAAAAAAAAAGATAAGAAATGGTTCCAAGTACTCTGATTGATTATTTTTTAATTCTAATACAATACAGAATAACTACCAAAGTGTTTCAAAGAAGGGTTCTCTTGACGTAGGTTTGCTTTTGGTCTAGATCAACTTAAGTTAAATATAGTCTCTAACATCCTGATTAAAAAATCAAATATGAAACTTGCTACACCTTAAGGTTCATAGGACGAAAAGATCATTTTTGAGTTCCTTATACTCATTCTGCCTAGCATTAAGTAGACTGGGTATTCACCCTATCAATATCTCAAATCAATGATGGGTTCTATTAATTCCCTACCGAAATGGGGTACTTTAATAGGACCTAATGTCAGGCTATTGTTCTCCTCTTTTTCCTAAAAAAAAGTCATGGAGTAAGACATCGATTTATTAATAAGATCAATCAATTGGTTTGATTGCGTGATGGACTCCTCTGAAAAACTTTGGCGCACGTGTAAACGAGGTGCTCTACCTAACTGAGCTATAGCCCTTGTGTTTATGATCCACATTTTATCTTATCTTATCATGTAGATAATTTCTTGTCAAGATTAATATTATATGATCGAACATTATATCTCTTTCATCTCGTTGTTTATTGGTATTGCTTAGAAATAATATTGGATTTATAATCCTATCGATGTGATAAGTATCCCCGTGCCTTCTCTTTACGATGATAAATAACCTACTTAACTCAGTGGTTAGAGTATTGCTTTCATACGGCAGGAGTCATTGGTTCAAATCCAATAGTAGGTATAACTTATTAGACACCATGATCAATGGTGTCTAATAAGTTTTTGTAGCCAGCTTTTTTTTTTTTTTTTCTCGCTTTTGGATCCTATTTTTTTATACGTCAGCTAGTTACAAAATCAAATCGTATTGAGAGCCTCGACGCGTGTCCGAGCTCGTCTGAGAGCTAGATTAGCCTCAATTGTTTGTCTCTTGCCTTCAGCTTTTCTCAAGTTCGCCTCTGCTATTTCAAGAGTTTGCTGAGCTTCTTGTGGATCAATGTCACTATTCTTCTCTGCATCATTTACTAAAATAGTAATTTCATTATTGCCTATTCTAGCAAAACCGCCCATCAGAGCCATTGTTAACCATTGGTTATTAAGGCGTATTTTCAAAATACCTATATCAACAGCTGTGGCAATCGGCGCGTGATTTGGTAATACGCCAATTTGTCCACTATTAGTAGATAAAATGATTTCTTTTACTTCTGAATCCCAAACAATTCGATTCGGAGTCAGTACACAAAGATTTAAGGTCATTTCTTCAATTTACTCTCCATTTCTAAGTTCGTAGCCTTCGCAGTAGCTTCATCGATGTTACCCACTAAGTAAAAGGCCTGTTCAGGAAGAGAATCAAATTCTCCGGAAAGGATCAAATTAAACCCTCTAATTGTTTCCGCTAGCCCAACATATTTTCCCGGAGAACCTGTAAATACTTCTGCTACGAAAAAAGGTTGTGATAAGAAACGCTCAATCTTTCGTGCTCTTGCGACGGTTAAGCGATCCTCTTCGGATAATTCGTCCAACCCCAGGATAGCTATAATGTCCTGAAGCTCCTTGTAACGTTGTAAAGTTTGCTTTACTTGTTGCGCAGTTTCATAATGTTTCCTCGCCAACGATTCGAGGTTGTAGCATAGTTGACGTTGAATCTAAAGGATCTACCGCTGGATAGATACCTTTAGCAGCTAATCCTCTTGATAGTACGGTAGTCGCATCTAAATGTGCAAATGTGGTGGCAGGAGCAGGGTCAGTCAAATCGTCTGCAGGTACATAAACTGCTTGAATAGAGGTTATGGACCCTTTTTTCGTAGAAGTAATTCTTTCTTGTAAAGAACCCATTTCGGTACTAAGGGTGGGTTGGTAACCCACAGCAGAAGGCATTCTACCCAATAAAGCGGATACCTCGGATCCTGCTTGTACAAAACGGAAGATATTGTCGATAAATAGAAGTACGTCTTGCTCATTAACATCTCGGAAATATTCTGCCATAGTTAAGGCAGTCAGACCAACTCTCATACGAGCTCCCGGCGGTTCATTCATCTGACCGTAGACTAGGGCTACTTTGGAGTCCGCAAGGTTTAGTTCATTAATGACTCCAGATTCTTTCATTTCCATGTAAAGATCATTTCCTTCACGAGTTCGTTCGCCTACTCCACCAAATACGGATACACCACCATGAGCTTTGGCAATGTTGTTGATCAATTCCATAATTAGTACTGTTTTACCCACGCCAGCCCCACCGAATAGTCCGATTTTTCCCCCACGACGATAAGGGGCCAAAAGATCTACTACTTTAATTCCTGTTTCAAAAATAGATAAGGTTGTATCTAAGTCTATAAAAGCAGGCGCGGATTTATGGATAGGAGATGTTGTGAGAGTATCGACAGGACCTAAATTATCAACAGGTTCCCCAAGTACATTGAAAATTCGTCCTAGAGTCGCTCCGCCGACTGGAACACTTAGAGGATTTCCCATATCAACCACGTCCATCCCTCTCTTTAAACCCTCGGTCGCGCTCATAGCTACAGCTCTAACTCGGTTGTTTCCTAATAATTGCTGTACTTCACAAGTCACATTAATTTCTTGACCAAGCGTATCTCGACCCTTAACCACCAGAGCATTGTAAATATTAGGCATCTTGCCCGGGGGAAAGGCTACATCCAGTACCGGACCAATGATTTGGGCAATACGTCCCAGGTTGTTTTTTTCACGTATTGAAACCGCTGGATCCGAAGTAGTAGGATTTATTCTCATAATAAAAAATATGTTCAATTTTGTTGCGAAATTTTTCGAATACAGAAAAAATCTTCGATAGTAAATTCATTGGTTAATTCAATAATAAATGGGAGTAAGCACTCGATTTCATTGGTACCACCCAAGCGAATATGCAATTCAATTTTTTACTTAATTAAATTTCAATGAAGGAATAGTCGTTTTCAAGCTCAACTAACCAAAACCTAGTTTTAAAATAAAAAATATGAATAAAAAAAATTTTTGTGGAAAGTCTTTGATTTATTTGTCATAATAGGCAAGACTTTGTTTATCTAGCCAATTCCGAAATGGAACTCTATTTATGATTCATTATTTCGATCTCATTAGCCTTTTTTTTTTCATATTTTCATTTTAGCATATCCGGTTATGCGTCCCATCGATATCAACCCCCCCTTGTTTTTCATTTTCATGGATGAATTCCGCATATTGTCATATCTAGGATTTACATATACAACATATATTACTGTCAAGAGTGATTTTATTAGATGATTCCGTACTACAATTTGGTGGCGGAACTTTAGGCCACCCTTGGGGAAATGCACCGGGTGCCGTAGCTAACCGAGTAGCTCTAGAAGCATGTGTACAAGCTCGTAATGAGGGACGTGATCTTGCAGTCGAGGGTAATGAAATTATCCGTGAGGCTTGCAAATGGAGTCCTGAACTAGCTGCTGCTTGTGAAGTATGGAAGGAGATCACATTTAACTTCCCAACCATCGATAAATTAGATGGCCAAGACTAGAAATTAGATTAGTAATTCACGTCCGTTTTATTAGTTTAATTGCAATTAAACTCGGCTCAATCCTTTTAGTAAAAAAAAGATTGAGCCGAGTTTATCTAGTGTATATACTGTTTTTGATAGATACATACTTAATCTAGATATACAAAATCTGAAAAAAAAAGAAGATTAAACACAACTACACTTTTGTATTGTAGTGTCCACAAGAAATTCTATACGAAATATGGATTCTTAGGATTTTTTTATTCTTTTTTTAAGTTTCGTGTCAGGGCTTGAACCAAGTATCCCCACTTCTTCTACCCATTCTGCATGTTGTCCTTTTCTTTTCATTCCGTATTGGAATAAAAACTTTTTTTTTATATTAGTATACGAGATTTTACTAAAAAAGTTCTTCATATCGCTTATATTCATAAGCGAAGAACAAATATTTCTTTTTTTAATGAGAATTTTACACAATATAAGAAAATCCTTATTTTCATTTAGAATTGAAATTTATTAATTTCAATTGCTTTTACTTAATAATCTTAGCAATTAGCAATTGCATTGACATGCTTTGCTTACTCTGAATAGAAAATGAACTATTCAAATTTTTTTTTTGCATTTTTCAATTTTTTCATTGAATGACTATTCATCTATTGTTATTTTATTTTCATGTAAATAGAGGCCAGAAGCTCTATGGAAAAATCGTGGTTCAATTTGATGTTTTCTAAGGGAGAATTGGAATACAGAGGCGAGCTAAGTAAAGCAATGGATAGTTTTGCTCCTATTGAAAAGACTACTATAAGTAAAGACCGGTTTATATATGATATGGATAAAACTTTTATGGTTGGGGTGAGCGTTCTAGTTATTACAATAATGTTGATCTTTTAGTTAACTCCAAGGACATTCGGAATTTCATATCGGATGACACCTTTTTTGTTAGGGATAGTAATAAAAATAGTTATTCTATATATTTTGATATAAAAAAGAAAAAATTTGAGATTAACAATGATTTGAGTGACCTAGAAATTTTTTTTTATAGTTATTGTAGTTCTAGTTATCTGAATAATAGATCTAAAGGTGACAACGATCTGCACTATGATCCTTACATTAAGGATACTAAATATAATTGTAATAATCACATTAATAGTTGCATTGACTCTTATTTTCGTTCTCACATCTGTATTAATAGTCACTTTTTAAGCGATAGTAATAATTCCAATGAAAGTTACATTTATAATTTCATTTGTAGTGAAAGTGGAAGTGGAAAGATTCGTGAAAGCAAAAATGACAAGATAAGAACTAATAGTAATCGTAATAATTTAATGAGTTCTAAGGATTTCGATATAACTAAAAACTACAATCAATTGTGGATTCAATGCGACAATTGTTATGGATTAATGTATAAGAAAGTCGAAATGAATGTTTGTGAAGAATGTGGACATTATTTGAAAATGACCAGTTCAGAGAGAATTGAGCTTTCGATTGATCCGGGTACTTGGAATCCTATGATGAAGACATGGTCTCTGCGGATCCCATTAAATTTCATTCGAGGGAGGAACCTTATAAAAAGCGTATTGCCTCTGCTCAAAAAAGACAGGGTTGACTGACGCTATTCAAACAGTACAGGTCAATTAAACGGTATTCCGGTAGCTCTTGGGGTTATGGATTTCAGTTTATGGGGGGTAGTATGGGATCCGTAGTAGGCGAAAAAATAACTCGTTTGATCGAGTATGTACAATCAATGTTTACCTCTTATTTTAGTGTGTTCTTCCTAGGAGACGAATGCAAGAATGAAGTTTAAGTTTGATGCAATGGAAAATTTCAATTTGCTCACACTTAACTTCCTTCTTGCATTCGTGCTCCTCCGGAAGACACACTAAATAAGAGGTAAACATTGATTGTACATACTCGATCAACGAGTTATTTTTTCGCCTACTACGGATCCCATACTACCCCCCATAAACTGAAAATCCATAACCCCAGAGCTACCGGAATACCGTTTAATTGACCTGTACCTGTTTGAATAGCGTCAGTCACCCTGTCTTTTTTTTGAGCAGAGGCAATACGCTTTTTATAAGGTTCCTCCTCGAATGAAATTAATGGGATCCGCAGAGACCATGTCTTCATCCATAGGATTCCAAGTACCCGGATCAATCGAAAGCTCAATTCTCTCTGAACTGGTCATTTTCAAATAATGTCCACATTCTTCACAAACATTCATTTCGACTTTCTTATACATTATCCATAACAATTGTCGCATTGAATCCACAATTGATTGTAGTTTTTAGTTATATCGAAATCCTTAGAACTCATTAAATTATTACGATTACTATTAGTTCTTATCTTGTCATTTTTGCTTTCACGAATCTTTCCACTTCCACTTTCACTACAAATGAAATTATAAATGTAACTTTCATTGGATTATTACTATCGCTTAAAAGTGACTATTAATACAGATGTGAGAACGAAAATAAGAGTCAATGCAACTATTAATGTGATTATTACAATTATATTTAGTATCCTTAATGTAAGGATCATAGTGCAGATCGTTGTCACCTTTAGATCTATTATTCAGATAACTAGAACTACAATAACTATAAAAAAAATTTCTAGGTCACTCAAATCATTGTTAATCTCAAATTTTTTCTTTTTATATCAAATATATAGAATAACTATTTTTATTACTATCCCTAACAAAAAAGGTGTCATCCGATATGAAATTCCGAATGTCCTTGGAGTTAACTAAAGATCAACATTATTGTAATAACTAGAACGCTCACCCCAACCATAAAAGTTTTTATCCATATCATATATAAACCGTCTTTACTTATAGTAGTCTTTTCAATAGGAGCAAAACTATCCATTGCTTTACTTAGCTCGCCTCTGTATTCCAATTCTCCCTTAGAAAACATCAATTGAACCACGATTTTTCCATAGAGCTTCTGGCCTCTATTTACATGAAAATAAATAACAATAGATGAATAGTCATTCAATGAAAAATTGAAAAATGCAAAAAAAAATTTGAATAGTTCATTTTCTATTCAGAGTAAGCAAAGCATGTCAATGCAATTGCTAATTGCTAAGATATTAAGTAAAAGCAATTGAAATTAATAATTTCAATTCTAAATGAAATAAGGATTTTCTTATATTGTGTAAAATTCTCATTAAAAAAAGAAATATTTGTTCTTCGCTTATGAATATAAGCGATATGAAGAACTTTTTAGTAAAATCTCGTATACTAATATAAAAAAAAGTTTTTATTCCAATACGGAATGAAAAGAAAAGGACAACATGCAGAATGGTAGAAGAAGTGGGGATACTTGGTTCAAGCCCTGACACGAACTTAAAAAAGAATAAAAAAATCCTAAGAATCCATATTTCGTATAGAATTTCTTGTGGACACTACAATACAAAGTGTAGTTGTGTTTAATCTTCTTTTTTTTCAGATTTTGTATATCTAGATTAAGTATGTATCTATCAAAAACAGTATATACACTAGATAAACTCGGCTCAATCTTTTTTTTACTAAAAGGATTGAGCCGAGTTTAATTGCAATTAAACTAATAAAACGGACGTGAATTACTAATCTAATTTCTAGTCTTGGCCATCTAATTTATCGATGGTTGGGAAGTTAAATGTGATCTCCTTCCATACTTCACAAGCAGCAGCTAGTTCAGGACTCCATTTGCAAGCCTCACGGATAATTTCATTACCCTCGACTGCAAGATCACGTCCCTCATTACGAGCTTGTACACATGCTTCTAGAGCTACTCGGTTAGCTACGGCACCCGGTGCATTTCCCCAAGGGTGGCCTAAAGTTCCGCCACCAAATTGTAGTACGGAATCATCTCAATAAAATCACTCTTGACAGTAATATATGTTGTATATGTAAATCCTAGATATGACAATATGCGGAATTCATCCATGAAAATGAAAAACAAGGGGGGTTGATATCGATGGGACGCATAACCGGATATGCTAAAATGAAAATATGAAAAAAAAAGGCTAATGAGATCGAAATAATGAATCATAAATAGAGTTCCATTTCGGAATTGGCTAGATAAAACAAAGTCTTGCCTATTATGACAAATAAATCAAAGACTTTCCACAAAAATTTTTTTTATTCATATATTTTTTATTTTAAAACTAGGTTTTGGTTAGTTGAGCTTGAAAACGACTATTCCTTCATTGAAATTTAATTAAGTAAAAAATTGAATTGCATATTCGCTTGGGTGGTACCAATGAAATCGAGTGCTTACTCCCATTTATTATTGAATTAACCAATGAATTTACTATCGAAGATTTTTCTGTATTCGAAAATTTCGCAACAAAATTGAACATATTTTTTATTATGAGAATAAATCCTACTACTTCGGATCCAGCGGTTTCAATACGTGAAAAAAACAACCTGGGACGTATTGCCCAAATCATTGGTCCGGTACTGGATGTAGCCTTTCCCCCGGGCAAGATGCCTAATATTTACAATGCTCTGGTGGTTAAGGGTCGAGATACGCTTGGTCAAGAAATTAATGTGACTTGTGAAGTACAGCAATTATTAGGAAACAACCGAGTTAGAGCTGTAGCTATGAGCGCGACCGAGGGTTTAAAGAGAGGGATGGACGTGGTTGATATGGGAAATCCTCTAAGTGTTCCAGTCGGCGGAGCGACTCTAGGACGAATTTTCAATGTACTTGGGGAACCTGTTGATAATTTAGGTCCTGTCGATACTCTCACAACATCTCCTATCCATAAATCCGCGCCTGCTTTTATAGACTTAGATACAACCTTATCTATTTTTGAAACAGGAATTAAAGTAGTAGATCTTTTGGCCCCTTATCGTCGTGGGGGAAAAATCGGACTATTCGGTGGGGCTGGCGTGGGTAAAACAGTACTAATTATGGAATTGATCAACAACATTGCCAAAGCTCATGGTGGTGTATCCGTATTTGGTGGAGTAGGCGAACGAACTCGTGAAGGAAATGATCTTTACATGGAAATGAAAGAATCTGGAGTCATTAATGAACTAAACCTTGCGGACTCCAAAGTAGCCCTAGTCTACGGTCAGATGAATGAACCGCCGGGAGCTCGTATGAGAGTTGGTCTGACTGCCTTAACTATGGCAGAATATTTCCGAGATGTTAATGAGCAAGACGTACTTCTATTTATCGACAATATCTTCCGTTTTGTACAAGCAGGATCCGAGGTATCCGCTTTATTGGGTAGAATGCCTTCTGCTGTGGGTTACCAACCCACCCTTAGTACCGAAATGGGTTCTTTACAAGAAAGAATTACTTCTACGAAAAAGGGTCCATAACCTCTATTCAAGCAGTTTATGTACCTGCAGACGATTTGACTGACCCTGCTCCTGCCACCACATTTGCACATTTAGATGCGACTACCGTACTATCAAGAGGATTAGCTGCTAAAGGTATCTATCCAGCGGTAGATCCTTTAGATTCAACGTCAACTATGCTACAACCTCGAATCGTTGGCGAGGAACATTATGAAACTGCGCAACAAGTAAAGCAAACTTTACAACGTTACAAGGAGCTTCAGGACATTATAGCTATCCTGGGGTTGGACGAATTATCCGAAGAGGATCGCTTAACCGTCGCAAGAGCACGAAAGATTGAGCGTTTCTTATCACAACCTTTTTTCGTAGCAGAAGTATTTACAGGTTCTCCGGGAAATATGTTGGGCTAGCGGAAACAATTAGAGGGTTTAATTTGATCCTTTCCGGAGAATTTGATTCTCTTCCTGAACAGGCCTTTTACTTAGTGGGTAACATCGATGAAGCTACTGCGAAGGCTACGAACTTAGAAATGGAGAGTAAATTGAAGAAATGACCTTAAATCTTTGTGTACTGACTCCGAATCGAATTGTTTGGGATTCAGAAGTAAAAGAAATCATTTTATCTACTAATAGTGGACAAATTGGCGTATTACCAAATCACGCGCCGATTGCCACAGCTGTTGATATAGGTATTTTGAAAATACGCCTTAATAACCAATGGTTAACAATGGCTCTGATGGGCGGTTTTGCTAGAATAGGCAATAATGAAATTACTATTTTAGTAAATGATGCAGAGAAGAATAGTGACATTGATCCACAAGAAGCTCAGCAAACTCTTGAAATAGCAGAGGCGAACTTGAGAAAAGCTGAAGGCAAGAGACAAACAATTGAGGCTAATCTAGCTCTCAGACGAGCTCGGACACGCGTCGAGGCTCTCAATACGATTTGATTTTGTAACTAGCTGACGTATAAAAAATAGGATCCAAAAGCGAGAAAAAAAAAAAAAAAGCTGGCTACAAAAACTTATTAGACACCATTGATCATGGTGTCTAATAAGTTATACCTACTATTGGATTTGAACCAATGACTCCTGCCGTATGAAAGCAATACTCTAACCACTGAGTTAAGTAGGTTATTTATCATCGTAAAGAGAAGGCACGGGGATACTTATCACATCGATAGGATTATAAATCCAATATTATTTCTAAGCAATACCAATAAACAACGAGATGAAAGAGATATAATGTTCGATCATATAATATTAATCTTGACAAGAAATTATCTACATGATAAGATAAGATAAAATGTGGATCATAAACACAAGGGCTATAGCTCAGTTAGGTAGAGCACCTCGTTTACACGTGCGCCAAAGTTTTTCAGAGGAGTCCATCACGCAATCAAACCAATTGATTGATCTTATTAATAAATCGATGTCTTACTCCATGACTTTTTTTTAGGAAAAAGAGGAGAACAATAGCCTGACATTAGGTCCTATTAAAGTACCCCATTTCGGTAGGGAATTAATAGAACCCATCATTGATTTGAGATATTGATAGGGTGAATACCCAGTCTACTTAATGCTAGGCAGAATGAGTATAAGGAACTCAAAAATGATCTTTTCGTCCTATGAACCTTAAGGTGTAGCAAGTTTCATATTTGATTTTTTAATCAGGATGTTAGAGACTATATTTAACTTAAGTTGATCTAGACCAAAAGCAAACCTACGTCAAGAGAACCCTTCTTTGAAACACTTTGGTAGTTATTCTGTATTGTATTAGAATTAAAAAATAATCAATCAGAGTACTTGGAACCATTTCTTATCTTTTTTTTTTAAGAAAAATATGGTAGACTAACTGATCTTTCTATCAGTTAATGAAAGAGCCCAATGCAAAAAAAATGCATGTTGGGTCTTTGAAAGAGTTCGAATCATTTTGATAATAATAAGTTCGAGCTCTTTTACCGAGCAGGTCTACGGTTCGAATCCGTATAGCCCTAACTAATAAATTTATTCTAATAAATGACATTCAAATCCAAATAATTGGATAATTTTTGACTTTTTATTGTATTCTTTATTTCTAACTGGTTACTTTCAATTTGTTGGTTCATAAAAAAAACTCCCAGACCCTAAACCATAAGTCCTGGGGGTCGTTCAGAATAAAACGGAAAACCAAATTTGATTTCATTTGATTTCAGTGGATCCAATCACTATCTATAGATATATCTAGATAGATACTTATAATTTAGAATAAACGTTTTTTATTCATTCATTTTCATAGTCGTAAGTGGATTTTTTGATACGTCATAATTTTAAAAACGAAGATATTTTTCAATTTGTTTTATTTTTAAATAAAACATAAAGCAAATTTAAGAAACAGAAATAAAAAAAATTACTAGTTATTAATCATATTAATATTATATTATTAATATGAGAAACTATTAGTAATAGAAACATGGAAATATTAAGTAATAAGTGTACTGAAAATAAGATTACAATCAATAAATCTTAAAAGGAGACGTCTACCACAGCAACCAAACGAAAATAAATGATTCGATTAACCTGAATTTTTGTTTTGACGCAAGAGTTATATATACCTTGCCCAATCCACTCCGATTGGAATTGACTAAGCGGGTATTTTTTCCACATTCATAGGAGTTCGTCTATGTTTCTGCTTTACGAATATGATATTTTCTGGGCATTTTTAATAATATCAAGTGCTATTCCTGTTTTGGCATTTCTAATTTCCGGGGTTTTATCTCCAATTACGAAGGGGCCGGAGAAACTTTCTAGTTATGAATCAGGTATAGAACCGATCGGGGATGCTTGGTTACAATTTAGAATCCGTTATTATATGTTTGCTCTAGTTTTTGTTGTTTTTGATGTTGAAACCGTTTTTCTGTATCCGTGGGCAATGAGTTTCGATGTACTAGGGGTATCCGCTTTTATAGAAGCTTTCATTTTCGTGCTTATCCTAATTCTTGGTTTAGTTTATGCATGGCGAAAAGGAGCGTTGGAATGGTCTTAGTTCGTTTCCTGAATACTTGTACAATAACAATAAAAAAAAGTAAAAAAAAACCATTGAAACAATTATGAATTCCATTAAGTTTCCCGTACTTGATCGAACAACAAAAACTCAGTTATTTCAACTACGTTAAATGATCTTTCAAATTGGTCAAGACTTTCCAGCCTATGGCCGCTTCTTTATGGTACCAGTTGTTGTTTTATTGAATTTGCCTCATTAATAGGCTCCCGATTTGACTTTGATCGTTATGGGCTAGTACCAAGATCAAGTCCTAGACAGGCGGACCTTATTTTAACAGCAGGTACAGTAACAATGAAAATGGCTCCTTCTTTAGTGAGATTATATGAACAAATGCCTGAACCAAAGTATGTTATTGCTATGGGAGCGTGTACAATTACAGGGGGGATGTTCAGTACCGATTCTTATAGTACTGTTCGAGGGGTTGATAAGCTAATTCCTGTAGATGTCTATTTGCCGGGTTGTCCACCTAAACCAGAGGCTGTTATAGACGCTATAACAAAGCTTCGTAAGAAAATAGCTAGAGAAATCTATAAGGATCGAATTAGACCTCAACGGGGTAATCGGTGTTTTACTACCAATCACAAGTTTTTTGTTGTACGCAGTACACAGACTGGAAATTATGATCAAGAATTACTCTATCCACCATCATCTACTTCAGAGATCTCTACTGAAACATTTTTTAAATACAAAAGCCCAGTATCTTCCCACGAATTAGTGAATTAGGGAGGATTTGAGAGAATAAGAAAAAAATCTTCATAAATTAGAACTCATGGTAAATGTGAAATACTTAAATTTATATAAAAAAGGTGTGGGAAATAAAAAAGATGCAGGGCACTTTGTCCGTTTGGCTAGCCAAACGCGGGCTGGTTCATAGATCGTTGGGCTTCGATTACCAAGGAATAGAGACTTTACAAATAAAGCCCGAAGATTGGCATTCTATTGCTGTAATTTTATATGTATATGGTTACAATTATTTACGTTCCCAATGTGCCTATGATGTGGCACCAGGTGGCCTCTTAGCCAGTGTGTATCATCTTACGAGAATAGAATATGGTGTCAATCAAGCGGAAGAAGTTTGCATAAAAGTATTTACTCACAGGAGTAATCCCAGAATTCCATCTGTTTTCTGGGTTTGGAAAAGTACGGATTTTCAAGAACGGGAATCTTATGATATGTTAGGAATCACTTATGATAGCCATCCGCGGCTGAAACGGATCTTAATGCCCGAAAGTTGGATAGGGTGGCCTTTACGTAAGGATTATATTGCCCCCAATTTTTATGAAATACAAGATGCTTATTGAATGATAAAAAATTTGAATGATAAAAATGAGTCTTAGTTTCTACAACTACGGACCTTCGCGGAATATTTTGAATTCGAGTCGTTTTTAGATCAAACAAACAGAAGAATTAAGGTCTTATTCATATTATTATAGATAGCTTAATCTCCAATTTGAAAGATACTTTTTTCCTAAAAGCCGAGCCAATAGGATGAACTAAAAAAAAAAAAAGAGTTCTGCATTATGAACTTTGTATCGCGCACATAACTTAGTCAACTTTAGTCACATAACTGGGAATGAATAAATAAGATTGGAAAGCAATACAATAAATGGGGGGGTTAAAATTCTATTTCTATTGTATCTAATCTAATGAATCTTGGGGGTATTTCTGCCCTTCAACGATAGATACTATAGATAGATATAGATAGATAGATATAGATCTTTTTTTTTTTACTTTTTTTTATTCTTTCAACCAGAACTTTCCTTTCGAATATGTATTAGGTATAAAGTCTTATACATTTTTTTTGAACGGATGGATCCACAACATGAACAAAAAGAGAGGGGGATAAAGGATTATTGCACTTTTTTTACTAAAGATACGTTTAATTTGAAGACTATAAACTTATCAAAATTAATCAATCCTATGCCAAGAACCAGATTTGAACTGGTGACACGAGGATTTTCAGTCCTCTGCTCTACCAACTGAGCTATCCCGGCCATTACCGAAGTATCATTCTCATTTTATGAGATGACTTAGGTCTATGTCAATTAAAAGAAACGCAAAAGTAGTAAATGAAAAAAGTTTTGGACCGGGAATTTATTGGATCTTCGAAAAGAAGACTTTCTAAGTTTTAGAATGAAAAATTATTTAGATTCGAAATAATTCAAATCGATAGTTCTTTCTCATTTGTATATGTATGATATATCCCACAAGACTTGTATATAATAAGAAAAGAAATTCGAGTTTGTAAAAGTGTCGGATGAATGAAAAAAGATCAATGAATTCTTGAATAACTAAAAAAAGGGTAAGGTGTCAAACAGACTTTTTTAGGGAGTAGGGTTGGGGATAGAGGGACTTGAACCCTCACGATTTTAAAAGTCAACGGATTTTCATCTTACTATAAATTTCATTGTTGTCAGTATTGACATGTAGAATGGGACTCTATCTTTATTCTCGTCCGATTAATAAGTTCCACCAAGGATCTATCAGACTATGAAGTGAATCGTTTGATTCAACACAAGGGATTGAACTCCATTTGTTAGAACAGCTTCCATTGAGTCTCTGCACCTATCCCGCTTTCTAAACTCTGGTTTGTTCGCGTAACCCAGGATTTGGCTCAGGATTGCCCATTGTTAATTCCAGGGTTTCTCTGAATTTGAAAGTTATCACTTAGTAGGTTTCCATACCAAGGCTCAATCCAATTAAGTCCGTAGCGTCTACCAATTCCGCCATATCCCCCTTTTTGCTTTGAGATTAGGATCTCATTATGATGTCTTTCCACTTTTTCTTATGACGAAACCTTGGAATTCATTACATACAGATACTTATTTTATTTCTTTGGTATCTTCTTGCATTTTTTTTAGCCCCATCCATATTGATTTAGTTTAATCAACAAAGATTCTATCATTTTTGTATTTGCAATTCAATATGGTTATATATTAGAGAACATATATATGTTCTTCCTTTTCTCATCGTTGTCTTCAATTTTAAGAAATAGTCGAACGGTCGATTCGTTTTTTTTACTTCCATGAAAAGAAATTTATGATCATTATTGAAACTTAGAATTCTACAATGTGCAATGTAAAAAGATTATAAGTCTACTTCGTAGATTTGAAATTCGAATAATTCTAAAAAAGTATATTCGAAATGAATATTCGAATATTCATTCTAATAATTTAATTCTATAAAATAATAAGAATAAAAAGAGAAAAAGTATCAAATAATAATAATTGCATGAGGTTAGAACAAAAAAACCAAGAATTTCAAATCAGATATCATTTAACTTTAAAAAAAAAGCTTTCCGGTCTAATTAAAATTTTCTTATTTAGAAACTCATGAAATCAAAATTAGAAAGTCGATATATTGCTATATTATATTAATTCATTAAGGTTTTGTTTTATTTATTTAATGATAGTCACTATTTATTTGAGCTATATTCTGTTCTAGAATATCGAAAATATGATGAATTCTAAATAGATAAGGAAAAATATGAATAGAATAGTTAATTAATACGATCTAGTAGTTTAGTGAATTTGTATACACTATTTTAGTTGAGCCCGCTTAGCTCAGAGGTTAGAGCATCGCATTTGTAATGCGATGGTCATCGGTTCGATTCCGATAGCCGGCTTTTACATAGTTTTTCATTTTTTTTACATGATTTTTAATGTACTTTCAAAAAAAAATAAGATTGAAAAGACTTCTTTCACCTTTTTCCAAGAGTTACCACGCCATTTATATTATGTCATATAAACTTCCATATAGGAATATATATTGGGGTAAAAGGGTTAGATCTTGGCAAAATAAATGAAGAAAATAAAGGAAAATTTTTGTGATTTATTGATTTATATATATTGTATATACAATAAAAAAAATCTGTATATTGAGAGAATATATCTTCTGACTCTTTGTATTCCAATAGTTTATTGGAGTGGATTTTACGTTATTTATCATTATCATTTAGTTCAGTTTTAATTTTGTTTAGTTTTTGTACAATTTCAATAAAAAAAGGAGTCTTTATGTCACGTTACCGAGGGCCTCGTTTTAAAAAAATACGCCGTCTGGGGGCTTTACCGGGACTAACTAGTAAAAGGCCTAGGGCAGGAAGCGATCTTAGAAACCAATCACGCTCCGGAAAAAAATCTCAATATCGTATTCGTTTAGAAGAAAAACAAAAATTGCGTTTTCATTATGGTCTTACAGAACGCCAATTACTTAAATATGTTCGTATCGCCGGAAAAGCTAAGGGGTCAACGGGTCAAGTTTTATTACAATTACTTGAAATGCGTTTGGATAACATCCTTTTTCGGTTGGGTATGGCTTTGACTATTCCTCAAGCGCGCCAATTAGTTAACCATGGGCATATTTTAGTTAATGGTCGTATAGTTGATATACCAAGTTATCGATGCAAACCCCGAGATATTATTACAGTGAAGGATGAACAAAACTCTAGAACTTTGGTTCAAAATCTTCTTGAGTCATCTGCCCCCGAGGAATTGCCAAACCATCTGACTCTTCACACATTCCAATATGAAGGGTTAGTCAATCAAATAATAGATAGGAAATGCGTCGGTTTGAAAATAAATGAATTGCTTGTCGTAGAATATTACTCTCGCCAGACTTAAAAAACCTAAGTGAAGTAAAAAAAAATCACTAAAAACAAGAGTTCGGACAACTCCCCTTTGCCCGCTTTTTTGATTAAAACTAAAAGGGACAAGGTAAGGGATTTTGTCGGGGAATCTTTTTCCTATTCATGTATCATAGATTGGTAGGGAGGTTTGGATCCCTTGTTTGCTCTTCCCAGCATTTTCCATAGCAAAGAAATGTAGATTTTATAGAAAAATTGGAAGTAGATAGAATATTTTTTTATAAAAAACGAGTCCGCTTTTATGTTAGTTCGTACTATAAAATTCCTTTGTTTGTGAGAAAATTTTCTCACAAAAGAAAAGTTAAAGGAAATAAAAAGAGTTATAGAATGGATTACTACCTATGCCAAGATCGCGTATAAATGGAAATTTTATTGATAAAACCTTTACAATTGTAGCCGATATCTTATTACGAGTCATTCCGACAACTTCCGGAGAAAAAGAGGCATTTACTTATTACAGAGATGGTGCGATTTGATTATCATTATCATTTTTTTCTATTTCTCACCGATTTGGAATAGAAAAAAATGAGTATTGAAAAAAATCTACGCTTTTGAAGGTGAAGTTTATAATATAAAAAAGCAATCCCTTCTGTCATGTATCCACGATTAGTGCAGCCTTAGATGCTTCAATTATGAATTCTAGTATTGAGCAAAAGGTTTTTTACCTACGGTTCCCGTATTACAGATCAATCCTACTAGACTAATACAATATACGAATAGGAGGCACAGGGGAAGAAGCACTACGCCGAGAAATCAACAACAACGAAAACTTTCTTCAAAAAGATTCCTTTTCTTTCTTCTTCTTTGGGATTGGGACTAATTAAAATGGTTGGAACAATAAACATCCATCTCGTCCGTACTTTGGATACCCGTATAACCATTGAAGACTGTTGAAGTGACTAATTCCTGGAAATTTAGGGGCGTTGAGAACAAAGAAATTGTTAGAGTTTCCTTTTTTTTTTTATCTAGTATGAATATGAATCCACTTGGTAGTAAGAAAAGATCTTTTACAAGAAGGTTGGCTAGGGATTTCTTGTAAAACATTAGCCCCGCTTAGTTCATAATGACATCAAATTTTTCCATATCCATATATTTATTATTTTCATTATGCACCTAAAGGAGGAGCCGGTATGAGATGAAAATCTCACATACGGTTCTGAAACGGAGAATTCGTTAAAGCGAATGACGACCGTAACGGATGTCGGCTCAATCTGAAGGAAATTATGCGGAAGCATTACAGAATTATTATAAGCTATGCGACTAGAAATTGACCCTATGATCGAAGTTATATACTCTATAATAAGGCTTATCCACAACAAGTAATGGGGACATACCAAGCTTTAGAATATTATTTTCGGGCATTAGAACGAAACCCCTTTTTTACCACAAGCTTTTAATAATATGGCTGTGAACTGTCCATTAACGTGCGACTATCTCCACTATAGAAAAAAAGAACGAACAGCTAGTCAATGAAATACTAGAAAAAAAAAAAGGCTTTTCTACATAAGCATCGTCCAAAACGATTTTTATATCAGCTGTAGCAAATAAATAAACTTCATGGATCGAAATGGAAGTGAAGAGACGATATGCCTAAATACTTTATTTTCTAGGATAAAAAAAGATTTAATTGATAGAGGAAGCACCGTAAAGATCAACTGGAAAGGTTTTGGACCGTACAAACAAGAGCTGTTTATTTATATCATAAATGAGAAAATCTAGAAATCTACTTATGTAATAGAGGGATCCCCTAAGGTATGAGACAGCGGTGTGGCATCAGAATCCTAAAGACAGTAAGTCTTTTTCTTTTTTAATGATATGAAGTATGAAAAAAAAAGTCTTTTTCAAACGATTCGATATAAAATTTCTTATATATGAAAGCGGGATAGTTACCTTTCAGAAAAATTCTAAATATCTAATAACAGTGGACATGGCCTTTTTTTTTCTGAAGTGGTAGGAGAAAAGAATAACCTTATTATTAAGATAATTAAATATATTAATAAATCAAAACGAAAGGTTTGAAAAACTCATGTAATTACTCTCTTTTGTTTAATCCAAAAAGAAAAAACGAATGAATATCTATAAGAAA